>NC_091457.1:105285632-105335632 GCF_027789765.1 Dendropsophus ebraccatus | reverse complement strand
GGGTGGTAGAGTCAGTGTAACACACAATAACTCCGCTGTGTTATGTGAGGATTGTTATTGTGTCAGTCAGAAATAGCTGCTGCCTGGAAAACCACCTGCTGCAGTGCAGAGGAATATAGCAGAGCTAGAGCTTATTATTATACTTATATTGTTCTTTATAGCATACCTCCCAACTTTTTGGACAGCCAGAGGAACACTTGTGTATCAGTCTAGGGCATTTTTACAGACATTTGTATACTTTTCATTCAAAGATGCAGTCACACATACAGGATCTGCTGCAGATTGATGCATTTAGTTACATTAATATCTGCAAATCTGCAGCAGATCCTGTATGTGTGACTGCATCCTTAGGTCCCATTCACACATCAGTAACCCTGTCTGTAATTGCGGACCGGATTACGCATATGTTCAGTAACCAGTGGCCCATGCCACGCCGCCCACATTATAATCTGCCACGGCTGATGCGCGGCTGCCGGGTGTGTCCCGTCCTATCCCCGGCAGCGCGTGCATCAGAGAGCTCCCCGTGCGCCTATGGCTGTGGCTTCCGCCGCACAGGGAGCTCTCTGATGCGCGCGCTGCCGGAGATAGGACGGGACACCCCCGGCAGCCGCGCATCAGCCGAGGACAGCCAGGGGACCAGGAGGCGAGAGGCTCGACGGGGGAACGGACGGCAGGTGAGTTGTGTTGTGTTTTTTTGTGTTATCTGAATGGGGGGGGGGCAGAGGGGGACCATCTATAAGGGGTGGCAGAGGGAAGAGGGGGACTATCTATAAGGGGGGGCAGAGGGGGACCATCTATAAGGGGGGGCAGAAGGAAGAGGGGGACCATCTATAAGGGGGGGGCAGAGGGGGACCATCTATAAGGGGGGAGAGGGAAGAGGGGGACCATCTATAAGGGAGGACAGAGGGGGACCATCTATAAGGGGGGCAGAGGGAAGAGGGGGACCATCTATAAGGGGGGGCAGAGGGAAGAGGGGGACCATCTATAAGGGGGGAATAGGGAAGAGGGGGACCATCTATAAGGGGGGGCAGAGGGGGACCATCTATAAGGGGGGAATAGGGGGACCATCTATAAGGGGGGGCAGAGGGGGACCATCTATAAGGGGGGAATAGGGAAGAGGGGGACCATCTATAAGGGGGGGCAGAGGGGGACCATCTATAAGGGGGAATAGGGAAGAGGGGGACCATCTATGAGGGGGGAAGAGGGGGACCATCTATAAGGGGGGAATAGGGAAGAGGGGAACCATCTATAAGGGGGAAATAGGGAAGAGGGGGACCATCTATAAGGGGGGGAAGAGGGGAACCATCTATAAGGAGGGAAGAGAGGGACCATCTATAAGGGGGGAAGAGGGGGGCCATCTATAAGGGGGGGCAGAGGGGGACCATCTATAAGGGGGAATAGGGAAGAGGGGCACCATCTATAAGGGGGGGCAGAGGGGGACCATCTATAAGGGGGGAATAGGGAAGAGGCGGACCATCTATAAGGGGGGGCAGAGGGGGACCATCTATAAGGGGGAATAGGGAAGAGGGGCCATCTATAAGGGGGGAAGAGGGGGACCATCTATAAGGGGGAAATAGGGAAGAGGGGGACCATCTATAAGGGGGGAAGAGGGGGCCAGCTGACATCCTCTGTGCTGCTGTGACCTCCCCTATAGATCAGCACCCTCCTCTCCTGACATCCTCTGTGCTGCTGGGACCTCTCCTATAGGATTAGCACCCTTCTCTCCTGACATCCTCTGTGCTGCTGTGACCTCCCCTATAAGATTAGCACCCTCCTCTCCTGACATCCTCTGTGCTGCTGTGACCCTGTGACCTCCCCTATAAGATCAGCCCCCTCCTCTCCTGACAACCTCTGTGCAGCTGTGACCTTGGGGGGGGGGGCAACAGCAGGAAACCAGGTGGCAATATGTTTATTGGGGGCAACAGCGGGTGAACAAGTGGCAATATATTTATTGGGGGCAGCGGAGGTGGGGTGGACAATGCTTACTGGGGGTAGCAGCAAGGGACCAAACATTATGTTTATTGGGGCCAGCAGGGAGGGGAAGCAGGCAGTGTTTATTGGGGACAGCGTGGGGGGGTGGGGCAGTAGCGGATTATAATGTGGGCGGTTTGGGAGGATTGACCGGGGGGGGGCAGGTTGGGTGGACAGCCCGGGGCCCAGGGCCCAGGGTACATTTAATCCGCCACTGTCAGTAACTGTCCACATTTGCAGGGACCCACTGTCAGGTAGGTGACACGGACACACAATGACTTAATCATTTTTTGCAGTGCAGTGCATGATGTGTGAAAGTGCCCATCTCATCTGAATATAACAATTTTTAGGATCCAACTTGCACCACATGATGGAATAATATGCAAGCTTGGGTCTATTATACAGTAAGAAACCAGACACTTTCTAGAGCAAGATATGCTGTATATGCTGGAAGTAGAGATGAGTGAATCTACAGTAGGAACAAATTGAATGATTTTGTTCCTATCTGCATTGTGTTCAGGCTTTTCCCAATTTCCCTGGACTGGATCCATCTTTTCCCAGCACCCAGCCTGTTAAGCAGAAAGGCTATGTTCGCACACTGTTGAAATTGAGTGCATGGCTATCATTTAATGGCAAATAATTGGCGTTATTTTAAAATAACAGAAAGTATTTGCCATAAAATGGTGCCCGTCCACTAAATTACAACAGTATGTGAACATAGCTTTTCAATCCACTCCTGGTTTTGGTTGAAAAATACAGAGCAAAAATACTGTGTGGGACTTATCCTGTAAATGGGTATGTCTTCCATTCAAACAGTGATTTTGAATGAGAATACATACTCGCTTCGGGATTGTCATCCTGCTGTGACAGTGACAGCCCCCTAACACCACCCCCCCCCCCCACCCCCCCAGTCAGAGCATACTGTACCTGCCCCAGGCTTCGGCTTGCTTTGGGGGTCCCGGCTGGAGACATAGTAGCTTCCTCCTGCTCCTTGAACAACGTAATGGCAGAGGGGCAATGCAATGTTTGCAGCGGCCCTATAGTGTGATTGAACAGAGTAGCATCAGCCAGTATATACAGGAATAGGAGGCAGGCACGGGGTATATGCTCATATTGCAAGACTTTGTTCGTTTACAGAGTTACAAGTTTTAAAAACAGTGGGGAAGATTTATCAAACATAGTGTAAAGTGAAACTGGCTCAGTTGCCCCTAGCAGCCAATCAGATTCCACCTTTCATTTTCCAAAGAGTCTGTGAGGAAAAAAGGTGGAATCTGATTGGTTGCTAGGGGCAACTGAGCCAGTTTCACTTTACACCATGGGGAAGATTTATCAAACATGGTGTAAAGTGAAACTGGCTCAGTTGCCCCTAGACTCTTTGGAAAATGAAAGGTGGAATCTGATTGGTTGCTAAGGGCAGCTGAGCAAGTTTCACTTTTCAAAATGTTTGATAAATCTCCCCCTATATTAGATAAATCTCCCCCAATGAGCTCATCTTGCAAAACACTCATACACAATGTTGCCCGCAATCAAAGGTATAACCAGAATTTAGCTGTAATAAAGTTGCTTTCTCTTGTTACAGATTACCAGCTGACCCCAAATCTGTGCAATCTATGACAAGTGATAACATTTGCAGATTTGTTTGTTGTTTGTTTGGTATAAGATGAGACTAAGTTGAAACAGTTTACAGTAATGATGCAGTAATTCTTATCTACCAGCAGAGGGAGACACAGCAGCTTATTCCTGAATTACAGCTTCTATTCAACTCCTAGGAGTTCATACATTGTGTTGTACATATCTGTGTGAAACAAAGACTGGTGTAATTCGTCCACAGCAACCAATCGCAGCTCAGATTTCATAACGAGTTCTGGTAAATGTAACCTGAGCTGTGATTGGTTGCTGTGGCCAGTTTACACCAATTTCTATTTTTCATACCTTGATAAATGAAGATGAGGGGAGCAGCTGTTCACAGTGCAATGAGATGGCAATAGGGGTTATTTTAGGCTCTAGCTTAGTTAAAGGAGATAGGCTTTTAAGTTGCTTGTGGAAGTTGTGATAGTTAGTAAGAGCAGGACATGTCAGGGCAGTGAGTTCCAGAGTATGGACCCATTCACACTGCGGAGGCACCCTATACATAGCATTGAGACACTGAGGCAGGCGGAATTTCGAGCGGAGTCCACGGTTAGGATTCCGTTTGGAATTTCTGCCTATTTTCCACAGTGTTTATTACTACTGTGTGTGGAGTGTACAAGGGGAGAGCACAGATGGAGGTCTTGTGAGGATAGGAGAGTGTGTGTGTGTGTGTGATCAGGTCAGATGTATGAAGGGGATAGTTTGATTATGGATTACTTTGGCAGTAGAACTGAAGATGGACTAGAGGGGCAGGGATGTTAGATGGAAGGCCACAGATGAGGATATTGCAGAGAGGTTGACAAAACAGCAGATTCAGGAAATGTTTTTGAGGTGGAGGTGACAGGAGGTGCTAATGGTCTTGGAATTATAGAACCTATTGTCTAGAGACAAACCACAGGACAACCAAGTTTATTAACTTAAAGCATAACTGTCATTATTTTTTTTATTTTTTTTTTTGCAGAAATCAGTAGTATAATTGATTTTAAGAAACTATAATAGGTTTTATTAGGCAAAAAAGCCTCTTTCTGTTCCCAGCCTCCCCTCCTCACTTCTTATCTGTGCATTATCAGGCAAATCCGTCTTCATTACAGAGAAGTGAAGAAGGGTTCTGCTGTGTCCATTATATCCTATGGAGGGGGAGGGGCCGAGGGAGATGAGGGAGCAGGCAGAACAGACATGAAGGTCAGCTGTTTGTACAGTCATGGCCAAAAGTTTTGAGAATGATACAAATATTAATTTTTACAAAGTCTACTGCTTTAGTTATTAAAATGGCAATTTGCATATACTCCAGAATGTTATGCTGCATTTACACGGAACGATTATCATTCGAATTTTCGCAATAACGATCGCATTTGAGCGATAATCGCTCCGTCTAAACAAAGCAAACGATCAAGCGATGAGCGAAAAATCGTTCATTGTGATCTTTCAACATGTTCTCAAATCATCGTTCATCGTTCGCTAAAAATTCGCAGATCGTTTCATGTAAACAGTCTTTTAAAGATTCACCCTAAGTAAAAGATGGGCTTAAGCGATCTTAAAAACGATCGCATTTACAATTATTCTTACGAATTTTCTTATGATTTTTCTAACGATTTATTCGTCTAAACGCTGATTGTTATAAAAACCAAATCGTTGCTTCAAAATCGTTTAACGATCGATTGGGCGAATTATCGCTACGTGTAAACGTAGCATTATAAAGAGTGATCAGCTTAACAGCAATTACTTGCAAAGTCAATATTTGCCTAGAAAATGAACTTTATCCCCCAAAACACATTTCAACATCATTGCAGCCCTGCCTTAAATGGACCAGCTAACATCGTTTCAGTGATTGCTCCATTAACACAGGTGTGGGTGTTGATGAGGACAGGGTTGGAGATCAATCTGTAATGATTAAGTAAGAATGACACCACTGGACACTTTAAAAAGGAGGCTGGTGCTTGGCATAATTGTTTCTCTTCTGTTAACCATGGTTATCTCTAAAGAAACAAGTGCAGTTATCATTGCACTGCACAAAAATGGCCTAACAGGGAAGAGTATGGCAGCTAGAAAGATTGCACCTCAGTCAACAATCTATCGCATCATCAAGAACTTCAAGGAGAGAGGTTCCATTGTTGCCAAAAAGGCTCCAGGGCGCGCAAGAAAGATCAAGCGCCAGGAGCGTCTCTTGAGGGTATAAACCCACACACCGTATACACAGCGTATTTACTGCTGCGATACGCAGCGAATACGCAGCAAAAACGCAACAAATACGCAACAAAAACGCAGCAGATTAGATCTAAATAACTGAACTCAGCATTAAATCTTCACCATCAAACTGCTGCGTATTTGTTGCGTATTTGTTGAGTATTTGCTGCGTATACGGTGTGTGGGTTTGTACCCTGAAAGTGTTTCAGCTGCGGTATCTGGCTACCAGCAGTGCAGAGCTTGCTCAGGAATGGCAGCAGGCAGGTGTGAGTGCATCTGCACGCACTGTGAGGCGGAGACTCTTGGAGCAAGGCCTGGTCTAAAGGAGGGCAGCAAAGAAGCCACTTCTCTCCAGAAAAAACATCAGGGACAGACTGATATTCTGCAAAAGGTACAGGGAGTGGACTGCTGAGGACTGGGGTAAAGTCATTTTCTCTGATAAATCCCCTTTCCGATTGTTTGGGACATCTGGAAAACAGCTTATTAGGAGAAGATGAGGTGAGCGCTACCACCAGTCTTGTCTCATGCCAACTGTAAAGCATCCTGAAACCATTCATGTGTGGGGTTGCTTCTCAGCAACGGGAATCGGCTCTCTCACAGTCTTGCCTAAAAACACAGCCATCAATAAAGAATGGTACCAGAAGCAAGAACAACTTTCCCAACCGTCCAAGAGCAGTTTGGCGATCAACAATGCCTTTTCCAGCATGATAGAGCACCTTGCCATAAAGCAAAGGTGATAACTAAATGGCTCAGGGAACAAAACTGAGATTTTGGGTCCATGGCCTTGAAACTCCCCAGATCTTAATCCCAGAACTTGTGGTCAATCATCAAGAGACGGGTGGACAAACAAAAACCGTCAAATTCTGCAATTGTGCAAATTCTGCAATTGTGCAAGAATGGACTGCTATCAGTCAGGATTTGGTCCAGAAGTTGATTGAGAGCATGCCAGGGAGAATTGCAGAGGTCCTGAAGAAGAAGGGTCAACAGTGACTTGCTGCATTAACTCATTCTAACTGTCAATATAAGCTTTTGTTACTCATAGTATAATATAATTGCAATTATATTTCTGTATGTGATAAAAACATCTGACAAACACACATATAAACCAGAGGGCAGCTGATTATGTGAAAATATAATATTTGTGTCATTCTCAAAACTTTTGGCCATGACTGTAGACTGTCTGGGCACCTAAAACGCTGGACTTAGGGGTCAGAAAAGTCAGTGCTTATCTAGTAACTTGCTAAGGGAAGATTGCAGGGTGTTGTGCTGTGCAGGACTGCTCCGTGCTCACTCACTCCTCTCAGCCACTCCCCTCTCCATAGACACATAATAGACACAGAAATCCTGCTTCTTCTGAAGTGAGGGGGGACCCAATAAAACTGTTTTTTGAGTACAGAAGGAAACTCTTTTGGTAAATAAAACATATTACAGAGTTTCTTAAAATTGCTTGTACTATAGATATTTATTGTTTTCAGAAAAATGACCTTGAAATGACAGTTACGCTTTAAAAGTTGGTAAAGGCCGCAATGTTTATTAACATAGACATTAACCCCTTAACGACAAAGGGCGTATATTTACGCCCTATTTCCAGTAAGGGAGTTCAGAGCGGCGCCGCGCGGCGACCCCGCTCTGAACCGCGGCGGTCCCGGGTGCCGCAGGTATTAGCGGGCACGGTCCGATCGCCATGCCTGCTAATACAGTAATCAGATGCAGCTGTCAAACATGACAGCTGCATCCGATTACCGGATTCAGCTTATCCCTGGTGTCTAGTGGAGGAGATCGCTCCTCCGGGATGTTATCTCCGTTTCTGAAGCCGGCCGGGGACCGCTCCAAGATGGCGCCGTCCCCGACTCGGCACTCGTTTACTTCCGGCTGCAGCAGCCGGAAGTAAACGAGTGCCTATCTTATGGATCTCTGCAGCATATCTATGCCGCAGAGATCTCTATGAGAGATCAAAGTGTATATACTAGAAGTCCCCTAGGGGGGCTTCCAGTATAAGTGTAAAAGTAAAAAAAAAAAAAAGTGTCATTATTAATAAAAATCCCCCTCCCCTAATAAAAGTCAGAATCACCCCCCTTTTCCCAGGTTATAAATAAAAGTAAATAAATAAATAAATAAACATGTTTGGTATCGCCGCGTGCGTAATTGCCCGAACTATTAATTTATCACATTCCTGATCTCGCACGGTAAACTGCGTCAGCGCAAAAAAATTCAAAAGTGCAAAATTGCGCATTTTTGGTCGCATCAAATCCAGAAAAATTGTAATAAAAAGCGATCAAAAAGTCGTATATGCGCAATCAAGGTACCGATAGAAAGAACACATCATGGCGCAAAAAATGACACCTCACACAGCCCCATAGACCAAAGGATAAAAGCGCTATAAGCCTGGGAATGGAGCGATTTTAAGTGACATATATTTGTTGACAATGGTTTGAATTTTTTACCGGCCATCAGATACAAGAAAAGTTATACATGTTATATATCGTTTTAATCGTAACGATTTGAGGAACATATATAACAAGTCAGTTTTACCCCAGGGCGAATGGTGTAAAAACACATTTCCCCCAAATAAACAAAATGCGGTTTTTTTTTCAATTTCACCACACTTTTTCTGGTTTCGCAGTGTACTTTATGCAAAAATTCAGCCTGTCATTGCAAAGTACAATTAGTGACGCAAAAAATAAGGGCTCATGTGGGTCTCTAGGTGGAAAAATGCAAGTGCTATGGCCTTTTATGCACAAGGAGGAAAAAACTAAAACGCAAAAATCAAAATTGGCTCTGTCTTTAAGGGGTTAATGTCAAAATAAATTATTGTAAATCATAGCAACAACAACATACTATAAAGTCTATCCAAGTACTTGCGTGACTTTTAACTCCCAGTGTAAAAAAACATTGCAACAAAACAAAAATGATGAAACCTAAAACATAAAGAAGTACATTTTTGAAAATATATAAGCTGGTAAAGATACAATGGGAATCCCCATAGAAAACCTCTCCTACACTGGAGAGTTCCTGGCTCAGCCAGAGATGTCAGCAGTGAGCACTGAATGAAAATAATAAAATAATACAACACTTCCTGCAGGACATACAGCAGCTGATAAGTATGGGAAGACTTGAGATTTTTAAATAGAAGTAAATTACAAATTTATATAACTTTCTGACACCAGTTGATTTGAAAGAAAAAGATTTTCGCTGGACAACCCCATTAAGGCAGTCAGAACTAACAAAACTATCATGCCAAATACTGCAACCATCAAAAGTATGCAAAAAATTGAGCCACATATGGAGGGTCTTCCTTACCCATTCTATTCAGGCGGACAGGAGCACAAGTGGATTTTAGCCCTTGTGTCAGAAAATAAACACGTTTAGAAAAAATCCTGGCCATAAGGATCAATCCCAACAAACTCTGCAGCTCTCTAAGGGAGGTGGTCACACTGAGCAAATTCAGCGGAGAGCTCCACCGCAGAGTGTCCCACCTGCCTCAGTGTCAAACAGCGTGTCTATGGGAGGGCTTACACGCCTCTGCTCTCCTCCACTCTCCGCTCAAAGAATTGAATTGTCAATTCTTTGAGTGGAGTGACACGGAGAGCTGAGGCATGCAAGCCCTCTCATAGACACGCTGTTTGACACTGAGGCAGGTGGGACACTCTGCGGTGGAGCTCTCCGCTGCGGAATTCCGCCGAATTTGCTCAGTGTGAACTGGCCCTATGGGTTGTCTTACGCTTAGCTAACAATTACATTCTTAAGTTCAAGCAATTTATCTGCTGGCAAGCAAAAAACGCATAATCCCTAGAAATACATGCTTGGCAGAAGGCAAAACTGTTTTTCCTGGGCCGGTGGGATTCCCAAATAAGAGCAAATATGGAAAAATTCTGACAATAATATGTGATTAATATTATAACCCACCAGTCCCACAAAGAAAAGCCATCTAAATAGTAAATGACACTCGAGAACCTAGAACTGAACTCCATGCACCATTGTAAGAAAGTTGCAAAGTTCTCAAAGAACAAGACATACTATAGCCCATAGGCAAACATTTATCACAAAAAATTCACCCTCAAAATGCATGCCTAGAGAATTAAAGCCAGAGGGGTCAACCAGCAAAAGGCGGAACTATAATCAGCCTTTGCCATTAATGCTCCCTACCACCATCTCTTAGGTAGGGCATTGTTAAAAGTTGCGTAATGAACAGCTGTACTATCCTTGTCAATGCTATCATTGAGAGGTATCCCTGCAAAATGTGTCAATCGATGGGAATTAACCTCCTCCTTCCTTCTCCACCAAACCTAAAAGTAAGATATAGAAATTAAGAAAGGGGGACTGGACGAGCAGCAAGGGACCAGCAATTCTGCCTGCCTCCACCTCTTTCTACAACGTATTCAATACCACAGCTTTTTAAAGAGAGACAGACTGTAAATTTTTATGAATAACACAACCCTCACCCTTAGACTCCAGTACAGGAAAACCAAATTTAAAAACATCTGTTGGTTTGGGTACGCCTCTAACAGCAGAAGTAGTCTTTACAAGCTGACAGCTCACCTCAGCCTTCTGTATAGTGCACGGGTCCACATCCAGCAAGCGAAGAAATAGAAGAAACGATGGAACCAGCATACAATAAACTTGTGATATTTATTTCAACTGCATTTACAATTCAGCAAGACTCCATGCAGACTCCAGCAGCTCCACCTCTATGTGTTTCTAGCACATGCACTCTTTGTCACAGATGATGGACTCCATGTTAACCCTTCATTATATAGACATACTCAACACCCGCTGTAATTTTTGCACATTAAAAAAAATAAACACAGTACTAAAAACAAAGACACCATAGGTCCCAATTACCAGGATATGAATAATAATGTTATGCAATACACATGTACATGAACGTCACAGTGCTAGGATATTACTAATGAAAAAGCAATTCACCCATCCGCATCTACCACACTTTTCCGACCAATAAGAACCACAATTTTGGATACATGGTATATGTATGATAGGGGATGAATGTAAAGACCAGATGTTTTGTACATTTCAACATATGCAAGATACATTTAAACTACCGATAGGTTCAATATTTAGGTATTTTCAACTCCGTCATGCCTACCGGGCAAAAATTCCAGGACCGAACCTACCATTTTCTAACTACCCCCTTATAGGGGTATTTAGGTCTCAGGGCCCCAGGGGGCTTATATCAGCCCTGTTTGCATTATAAAATCACCACCACCCCACTCAGGGTGAAGGATAGATGAAGACAAGATTTGGAGGACTGACGCCCTTTCATCCCATCTATATGTGTCGCCTGCTGCAAATAACCGTATGACTCAATTATTCATTACCCATCAAAGCTATCTCACACCGGTGTGTATGCACAGAATGGGTCGGTACCAATCAGAGCAGTGCCACAGATGTAGACACCCCAGATCCGACTTTTGGCACATCATTTGGGCTTGTCCGGTTATTGTAAATTATTAGTCCGAGGTTACCAACTAATTATCCCAGATGATAGGGATCACAGTCCCCTGTACTCCTAAAATTTATTGTTAAATCTTCTTGATAAAGAAAGCTGGCCCCATTACCATAGGATTTTTCTAAAGGAATCTTTATTCATGGCACTTAAGGCAGTGGCGATGCGGTGAATTGGCGCAAGACCCCCCACTCTGGGCACATGGAAAAATTTGATCAACTCCATACTACCCTTTGAATACATTGTTTTTAAGCATAGATGCTGCCCTGAAAAATGTAATACAGTGTGGGACTGATGGTGTAATTCCCCCTTGACCAACTACCAACCCAATAGATATGCCAGAATGAACGAAGCTGTTAGGATGGAAGTATAAGAATAGTCAATGTTTTAGGTAATGAGAGTTATGACGTCCATCATCTGTAAAAAGAGTGCATGTGCTCGAACCGTGTAGAGGTGTAGCTGGTGGAGTCTGCATGGTGCCTTGCTGAATTTTTAATGCAGTTGAAATAAAGATCACAAGTTTTAGCATTTGCATATGAAACCTTGCTGAGTATTGAACGGTTTTGATAAAAAAAACCTGCGGACTCCGCGCCAAAACCCGCCTGCTATCTCTTTCAGTGCTTTCTCTGCTCAAAGAATTGACATGTTGTGGAGTGCAGAGGCGTGCAAAGCCACCCATTGACATAGCAGGTGGGATTCAGTGGGGGGGGGGATGGTTGGTGAAAGCGATACCATGTGAGCAGGATGGTTGGTGATCCCCTTTAGAGCAGAATGGTCGGTGATCTCCTCCTGAGCAGGATGGCTGTTGGTCTCCTCCTGAGCAGGATGGATGTTGGTCTCCTCCTGAGCAGAATGGACGTTGGTCTCCTCCTGAGCAGGATGGATGTTGGTCTCCTCCTGAGCAGAATGGACGTTGGCCTCCTAAACAGGATGGCTGTTGGTCTCCTCCTGAGCAAAATGGATGTTGGTCGGACGTTGGTCTCCTCCTGAGCAGAAGGGATGTTGGTCTCCCCCTGAGCCGGATGGACGTTGATCCCCTCTGGATCAGGCAGCTGACTATGATTGTTGGTGCACAGGGGCATAAATCATCTAGCAGGTCTGCACAAGGATCACCTCCACCAATCAGGAGTCAGCTGATGAGTATCTTGTCTGTTGGAAAGTACCATCCTCAAAAAAACAGTGGCGCACAAAGGGGAACCTGGAATATACTATTTACAGGTTCATGATTCCATTTGCTCATCCAACCAAAATGTGCAGTTGCAAGGACAAAACAGAATCCTAGGTTACCCCAAGTCAGTGAACTTTCAGTGGGACTTTAATTGAAAGCTTGAGGAGGGGAGGGGGGTGAGATGTGGGAAAGATGATGGATTCAGTTTTCTCCATGTTTAGTTTTAGAAAGTGGAATATGAAGCAGACAGATCCTGGGTCCTGGGTGGCAGAGAGGTGACATCTAGACTATTACTTCTCCTGTGCTGATGAGTGAGTTACAGCCTGAAGTTTTTTTTATTCCTGCACTTACCATTCCACAGGCTTCAGGTGTCCATGTATACCTGTACACTCCCCAAAATAGGAAGAGACGCTCTGGAGAATGAACTGCTGCTCAGACAATTGGTGCAAAAAAAACAGCATACTGTTTTCATAAAGAAAAATAAGTTTATTTGAAGTATAAACAACAATCATCATTCTTACATTCTGGAAATCAGAAGCTATATAACCACAACCATTGGTACGTAGAGCACACAACCAGCTTACCAATAAGTGCAGGGGGCGGGGAGGGCAGCCACCAACCGCCCAACATGAGAAGCTGTTAGTACAAGAAAGACACTGCCCATGTTGCCCATAACTTATCGAAGCAATGAGATTCCACCTTCCCCAGCTCAATTCTACCCCTTAAGGGGGATCCCTACTTGTGAGGAATGGGGCAAGGTCTGAGATCTTATTTCTATATGTCAACACTATGAGACAAAGGACAAGGCTCCCCTCCCTCCATGTAGCAGAGGTGATTGTGCGGCCTCCATATTGTGCCCCCTTTCTGGCAAGCAAGTTGTGCGTTCTATGTGCACGTTCATTGTATCAGACATTCAGAACAATGACATTCTCATACATTTTATGAAACTTCTTTCTGCAGGAGAATACAAAAAGTGGAAAAGGTCCCAGATTCATTAAGCCTCTGATTCATATAAAGTGTGCGACTGGTAGAAAAGACGGTCACTATCTTACACTGCGGCCAGGAATACAAATGCTGATTAGACCAATTACATAAAGTATAAATATAGGCAGCCGAAAAGATCCGCATCAAAGAAACCAAGAGGTTTAAAATAAGAAGAAACAGTACTTAAAAAATAGACAAGCAATACAAAAAGGTAAAAATTAAAGAAAAGACATTTACTGATGAAAAAATAGGAATGAGGTACAAATATAATGTGAGAACTGGACACTTGATTTCATTGGTGTTTAGTAACTTAAATGAGGACCCCAACCCACAGGTGTACACAGACCTCGCGTCTGTCACACAGGAGCTGCTGCTTTAGCCAGATAGGCAGGAGTTTGTCCTGTTGCCCTTCAAGGGAATTACTTGACAATCACTTACATCTTTGGAGATGATCTGTCTACCATTACAGATAGTATAACGGCTTCTAACAGCAGAGGAAAAGCCTCATACCAGAGCAGGCACAGGCACTCAATACCCTCCATCTAATACTGGAATCAAAAAACTGGATGGAGGCTGCGGAAAATCTATTGGGGTGCAGAGGTAGCAGCTGCACTGGGGCCCTGGTTCCTGAGCAGCCCCATAAGAAATCACCAGTGTTATAAATGGCACATGGTAGACATGGGGTCCTGGTACACATTGTGAATTGGGGTCCAGAAGCTACAAGTTACCCATCTGGGTGCACTTATACTTTAAATATTGGCTTCACTATGGCACATGAGCGTTCATAGAAGTGGGCATAACCACAAGCTTTATATTTACAGAACTGGAACATACAGTTTCTCAGTGGTAGCAGAATCCTGCATGCAGGACACCATTAAAGTGAACCTCCACCTTCTAACATCATTTTACAGTTTAGTTCTTTAAATGTTGAGTAAGGCCATGTTCTCAGAACATATATGTGTTGTAGAAATCACGGCCGTTGCAACAACGGTCGTGATTTATACAGCACACATGTTGTATTGAAAGCATAGGATCCCGGCCGGAGAGTATACACATGGTATACACTCCGTCCAGGATCCCTAGCGGCGCCGCGAGAAACTGACATGTGCCAGTGCACACAATGGAGCGTGCAGCTACAGCCGCACACTCCATTGTGAGAAGTAGGGAATTCTGATGCGGGCGTGCATGGATGCACCCGCATCAGAATTCAGCGGTGCTAAAGATTATCTGGCCGGTACTGCAGTACCGGCCGGGAAGATCTTTTCTGAGACCGGCCGTTCTGTGACCCAGTCAGGTCACGGAACGGCCGGTGTCTTACAAAATGTGAACATAGCCTTACTCTGCATATGTTATGGGGGACCCATTATCTGGATTCACAATACTGCTGGTTAACACTGTGCTGCCAGGTGACAACAGACACAGGAATAATCGTTCACACCACAGACATTACATGTCCTGCCAGCAGTGCTTTGCTGTCTTTAGGAAGCCAAAAAGCTTAGCCAGGGTTCTATAATAAACTACAGTGTGGTGCATTGAGGAAGATACAGCAAACTGGTGTAAACATTGCATCTCCCACAATGCATTACATTACAACAAAGATTAATCTAACACTGGACCAACAGGGGATACTAAAGCCCCTAATACACAGGGCTATCAGGGGGAGCAAGAGAGCTCCGACCTGTCAGGTCAGCGCTTGCTTGCTTCTCATTTCCCGCTTGCTGCCGGCACTATTACACACTCCGACAGCAAGCGGGTAAGTGCAGGGGCGCGGGGAGCTGCAAAGAGGCTCCTGGATGATACGTACAGGGAGCAGAAAGGAGATAGCGGCGGTCTGCTGCCGGTGCTCCTAATACACAGAGCGATGGCAGCAGATTGTGGCTATCCTAGACATTAGTCTTTTAACATGTTGAAAGACAACGATCAGCCAACATTGTGCATGTCGGCTGATCGTTGTCTTTTATTACATGAAAATCGTCCAAATACGGGCGATAATTGCTTTGTGTAATAGGACCTTAAGTCATGGAGTTTTGGTTATATCTGAAGTAGATAATAGTTCAAGATCATCTCAGACTAATGTCAGATTATAATTGGATATAAACTGTGAAATGACATTTAAAAAATGAACCTGCCCTTTAATTGCACCTGCCCTTAATGCTGCAGCAACGCTCTATCCCAATAACATGGACGCAGTAAAGAAGGGATTCTACATAAAGTGCTGAAGCGCCAACTCTCATCCACACTACTGAGGCTTTGAGGAAAGCTTCCCCATTCCCTTAGTCAGGCCTCTATACCCTAATGAAGTAATAGGTGAAAAGTCATGGCTGGTGTGGTATCTGTGTATAGGCAGAGCACACTAAGACGTACAAGGCACAACATAAGACAAGTCTATGATTTGGCAGTGATGAGGCCTGAGCCATCAATCTAATCTGTAATTACGCAATAAAATAGAATTATTATAGTTATTATTGGAGGGGGGAGTAATAACTGGGTTTTCTATAAATACTTTGGAGGACATGGCACAAATATTGTAACACCAGGATGGCATAATCCAACCGTGTGGTAACTGGAGAGGATGGTCTGCTGTGGAGGAAGATATACTAACAGTGGCATCAGTCAACCTGAAGTTCACCAAAGAAAATTTCCAATCATTCGGCATTAACCAGTCTGAACCATCAGACATGGGTAACTCCTCCTTGATGATTGGGGGATCAATGTAGGGACTAAAATTGTCCCATGATGTATATTCAGGATTTCTAGAACACGATGTGTTGGATTAATAACATTTTACATACTTTACTTAGTTTGGCGTCTATGCACTGGTTTAAAGGACCACAGCTATAACAAAGTGAAGCAAGCATCTGTTCTGGGAGACTGGTGGATGTAACTACAACACCCATTATCTGCTGTAGATCCAGGACCCATGATCCTCAAGGATGGAGCTGGAGAGAGTTTTATCCTGAAGAAACAACAATCATGCCCCGGGAGGGTTCAGCACCGATAATTCAATTGCAAGCAGCAAATATGGCTATATATTTATAATGCTTCATCGGTAGCACCTTAAGTTTAATAGGACCTACTGTCCTCACTGAGCTGATAGGAAAAGAGTGCCACTTCAGTTCTAGTATATCACGAAAGACAAAGCCTCCCTCTTAAATGGTATCTCCACTTCTCATCACCATTTACAGGTTATGTGAAGTCATTGAACAAGCAGGGGGTCCTGGGAGATTTCAGTTCTGAAGCTTGAAGAACAGTAAGTACAGCTATGGGGTATAATACAGGTTGTCAATAAGGATGAGTACAAAATAATAATGGATGTACACAGTGACTCCACTGCTTATGGCGATTAGTTCTATAAATGACTTGTAAAATGTGGTTCAGAGATAAACATACACTGTTAGGGTTTGTTCACATGACAAACTGAAAAGGAAGAAAAGCCTGGTTCAGAATTATGTGGATTTTAAAGTGTGGCTGTCATTATGAATATTCACATGATCTGCAGCTTGCACGAGCCCCATTCTGATATATGGAGTGGTGAAGATTTGTAATGGCAGGTACATGTCCTATTGATTTCAATGAGAAAGGCCATGCACAAACATGCAGAAAATGTTACCTTTTTCCCCCCCTACTATG
The DNA here is from genome assembly GCF_027789765.1 of Dendropsophus ebraccatus. NCBI lineage: Eukaryota > Metazoa > Chordata > Amphibia > Anura > Hylidae > Dendropsophus > Dendropsophus ebraccatus. Next base: position 105,318,602 of record NC_091457.1, on the reverse strand, counting down.
AAATCCACTCCTTGCTAAATCCACCTTGCTAAATCTGATGATCTGGGGAAAGGTACATAAGCTATTATATGAGCCCCACATCAGTGTGGCTGTGTTTTATAGCTACCTCAAGTTAAAGGGGTCTTTAAAGGGGTAGTGCGGCGCTCAGAAATTATTCACAGAATAACACACATTACAAAGCTATACAACTTTGTAATGTATGTTATGTCTGTGAATGGCCCCCTTCCCCGTGTCCCACCACCCCCACCCGTGTACCCGGAAGTGTGGTGCGCTATACATACCTGTCACGTGCCGACACGGGCGGACGGGGAACAGCTCCGGCTGTTCCGAATGCCGGCCGCCCTCTGCAGCGTCATCCGATGCTCAGCCGCGATTGGCTGAGCATAACTGTGCTCAGCCAATCGCGGCTGAGCACAGTTGTGACGCGGCGTAGGGGGGACGGGCGGCAGCGACTCGGCCGTCCGTCCAAAGATGACATTTGGCACAAGATGGCAGACGGCCCTCGACACGGATCAGGTAATGTATAATGCACCACACTTCCGGGTACACGGGTAAGGGGGCGATTCACAGACATAACATACATTACAAAGTTGTATAACTTTGTAATGTGTGTTATTCTGTGAATAATTTCTGAGCGCGGCACTACCCCTTTAATGCCTTATAAACTGCGCATGACGGTGAGTAAACACAGAGGCTGTGCCCTCAGGAACACTGATCATTGTAGCAGGCAACCGTTCCACATGAATACAATTTGCATAGGATAAGGAAGGGGCAGGGGCCTACCTGATATGAACACTTTTACACTGTTAGTGCTGTAGACAACTGCCAATACTATTAATGTGGCACAATAGAAAACCATGCAGTAGCTGAATAAAGTAATACCCAATCACAGAAAAGCACAGGAGAGAGAACACGGCATTCACCCCTCTGGCAACGCGATGGTCTTCCCATCTTACATCATCCTGTAAACTGTGCAAACAGCATTTGGTCAATAGAAACATTTGGTTTATAAAAACAATACAAAAAATATATAATATACAAATAGAAAAGAAAAAAGAAAAGTTTCAGGGATCTTCTCGTAGAAAAAAAAAATAGAAAACTCTGATTAACGAAATCACCCACCAAATATTATTAGCTGATTAGTCAAATATTATTTACCCTCCACCTTAAGGACACCTCCCCGATCTAGAACGTCTCCACAGATGCCATGCGGTGATCGTGGAATGACGCCACCGCAGAGAACGTGTCTAGAGCAGGAAGCTGCTCTGATATCTAACTTCTGTGAAATTCCTTTCACTATGTGTTAATGTTAAGACAGAAACTGCCCAGGATATAAAAATAAAAATAGCCATTTCCTCTATACGGGTCTCAATGCCGGTTTGTTAAGTGCAAGATGAAAACCAGAAGCGACTTCTGCTCCGTTTCTCGGATATAAAACGCAAGAACTTACAGATCACAAAGGATGAACATACAAGACACTCATCATCCATCGCTCCCCCGCCACATACGGACCGGAGGAGTTACAAGATCATGTGAACTCCAGGCTGTCCAGCTGGAAGAGATTGTTATTGGTCGGTGTGGTGAAGTACAGCTGGTTTGTGGGTGACCGGATATCACAGGGACTTTTCAATCCCAGGGTCCTTTCGAAGTCCAGCAGCTGTCCCATAAAGTTAAAGTTTGGCGAGATGTTTGACTTTTTCCTCTTCACAAAATCATAGGCATCGTTCAGCGAGAGGTTAAGCTTCTGCATGAGGTACGCCACGGTGACCGTGACCGAACGGCTGATTCCTGCCAGACAGTGGACGAGGATCCCACACTTATTGGAACGAGCCTCATCTGAAACAACACATATTACAATTACAATAAATGAGGCGTCCAAGACTGGTCTGCAACTTTCTGGTAGGCTTTGTGTTCTAGGTTCTATCCCTTTTAGGATTTCTACTTGCTGTCAGTGAACAGGGACTTTCTTATTTACATGTAGTTCTAAACAAATACTTCTCACAGCTGAGAGTTTGTTTCAATATATCAAGACCAGTCATCTGTAAGCACACATCCATACTACCTGCACTGCAACACACTCATCAGCTGTATGAGCGGCACTAGGTCAGATCTCAGTTACAAATGGTTATTCACAGACAACAGATGTGGGAAATGGTGAAAAACTGAAACACAGATCGAGTAGAGTATCATTTTTAATACTCTATTCACATACAAAGCTGCATCCAGTTCTGGATGTGGATGGAGTAGAGTGAATATGCCAGCAGCAGAAGCACAACCCCCTCCCTCTATCCCACTAGTGCACACAGTCTCTATAGCAAAACGTTATCAGTTCCTGCCCCTGAGACACAGACGACCGATAACCCACAGCGGCCGCTGACATCACACACTTGTACTTTGTATCCAGACACAATAACCAACAATCTGGAGAAAGACAAAGAAAAAGCCATCTGCTGCTGGGATCTCATTCAATATAGAGCGTGAAGTTTAATAACTGAAAAGTAAACGGAAACAAATTCACTGCTTACATCCAGTAGTCTCACACCTGGTAATATGGTGCAATTTGTATCCAGTGTAGAGTATACTCGGATATAAAACACATCAGGAGCACAAATCTCCCTCCCGCCAATGTGTCAGTCTTGGGTACAGGCAGTTATGGGGCGTTTACATGGCCAGATTTATCTGGCAGATTTTGGAAGCCACAGCCAGGAATGGATTTGAAAAGAGGAAAAATCTCAGTCTTTCCTTTAGGACCTGTCCCCTGTTTATAGTCTGTTCCTGGCTTTGGCTTTAAAAAAATGTCAGATAAATCTGTCTGTGTAAACACACCATTGGGGTGGGTTCACACTGAGAAATTCTCACGGATAAATTCTGCGGAATTCCAGTGCCTTTCTGCCGGCTCCATAGACACCATTCTATGGGCCAGCTGATTCCGCAATCCGCCGAAAGAACTGACACGTCAATTCTTTCGGCGGAATGTGGAATCAGCCGGCCCATAGAATGGTGTCTATGGAGCCGGCGGAAAGGCGCGCGGTCGTTCGCACGTACAGACGACAGAATTCTGCAGAATTTATCTGCGAGAATTCCTCAGTGTAAACCCACCCTCAAAGAGGAATGTTTAGGCTGGACACAACTGTAACTGTGGGAGGTATGAGGTCTGCTCAGGCATGGGTTTTAAATGCAAATATTTCTGTTCAAGATCACCTACCAATAAAGGATATGGCCTCCGGGAAGAACTGCGACAGATTCTGGCTCCAGTGATCGGAGATGGGGATCTGCTTGTACTTGAATTCTCCATTGTGTTCGAATGTGTTGGGCAGGTTCGGCGTCACGTTCAGGATGTATTTGATGTTATATTTCCCCAATATATCCAAATTAGCGGAATCTTTTGCGCAGCCAAGGTACAAATAGGGAAGAATCTGGACGGGGAATGTGGTCTGATTGGTGAGGGCAGGGCTTCCTTCTGATTCAGTCGCACTGTTGGGTTCTCGATCAGATTCGCCATCAGAACCTTCTGAACTTATTCTCAAACTGCTCATTCCGAGCAGAGAATCCGGTGATGGATCAGTGGGGGAGGGGATCTCCAAGCCGAGCTCGCAATGCTCCGGGTACTCCCTTTGGAATTTACTGTATCCACCTGGAAATACGAAGACACAAACAATGAACAGTAATCCTCCGCCATCACCACCCCCTGCAGGCATGGAGGTTACAGACATAAAACTACAAAAGGTTTTTTTTTTGTTGGGTTTTGTCAATTTTTTTATCTTAAATCCTAATTGCAACAATGTAGCATCTGCCCTCTGCTGTAATAAGAGCAACACTGCCAAGTGTAAACATGCAGCAATGGGTTATTCATGCGGCTGCGCTATTTAGACATGATTTCTGATCTCTGATTGTATGGCTGTATAAAAGCAAGATGGCACCTGTGGTGTTTTTTTTTTTTTTTAAATAATAATGGAAGGGGGGGTGACCTTTATGGTTTCAATAAGAATAGGGGTTGGAGGTCACCCGTAGAGTGTATATAAGTCTGCACAGCGTGATGTGACAAGTCGACTCCACCCGCCTTCCCGGACGTTCCCTTTATTACACACGCGAATTATGACACCCACGCAGCATGTGTCAGTAACCCCCGGCATGCTGGAGCCTGTCTAACACCCTGACCAGGAAACGTCACAAGAAGATGCCAAAGGCGAGAGCATCGTAGGGAGCAGCACTGAACCAGAAACACATAGGAGTTTCACAGTTATATCTGTCTCTGGAAAAGCTGATTGACTACTAATATGGCGACTGGCTCCCGCTCAAGAGTGTGAACTATGATGCTTTGTAGGGAGATGGCCTGCTGAGTATAGCACATTACAACAATCTATACAGATGTAGCAGAGCCAAGTCTGTCATCTCATGGGGCAATCTGCTTTTACGCAGGTCTCTAGCTACATACAGCTTCACATCTACAACTCCATCTGCTCCATCTTCATTGCCCTAAACTGAGGATGGCCTGGTGCAGATATGCTGTGGATTTACTGTAGGTATGCAGGACATTGACATCAGGATTGACTTTACTGTCACTTAAAGGGGTATTCCAGCTGTGTAAAACTTTGGATATGTTGCTCCTCTGGCAGAGAACATAAACATGCTGGTCCTACATTTCAATGCTCCCCAATGTCCTCCTATGGCAACTCAGGGTCCCCTGCTAAACAATTCCAGACTTGTCTGGGCAGTGACAGCTCGCTCAGCCAATCATTGGCCGTGGTGCTGTCCCATCTCAGTCAGCGATTATCCCGGGCTTGTCTTGGCAGAAACAGCCCACTCAGCCAGTCATTGGCCACGGTGCTGTTCCATCTCAGTCAGCGATTATCACGACTCGTCTGGGCAGTGACAGCCCCCCTCAGTCAATCACTGGCCACGGTGCTGTCCCATCTCAGTCAGCGATTATCCCGGGCTTGTCTTGGCAGCGACAGCCTGCTCAGCCAATCACTGGCCACTGTGCAGTCCCAGCTTAATCAGTGATTGGCTAAGTAGGCTGTCACTGCCGAGACGAGCTTGTCTTTAAGGGAAGTCGTACAGCAGGGACACCAGAGATGCCATAGGAAGACCCCAGAGAAGCGAGGAGCGGTGGGAATAGCATGCTTCTTATGTTCTCCACCAGGGCAGCAACATATTAAAGGTTTTACACAGCCAGAATACCTCTTTAATGGGACTGTTCCTCAGATTTTCTATGAACACTCTGTAGGGCAAAAGGTAGAATGCTACTTAAAGCCAAGGTAGCTTTTTCTATTCTGCTGTTGTCAGTGCCAAAATCTGCAAGGAACTTTTCTGTCGTGTATAAACAGGGCTTGAGGAACAATGGTACATTCGCATGCATTAGATGAGAACTGATGCAGATTTAGGCCATGTTCACATTGCGTGAAACACCGGCCGTTCTGTGACCCCAGTGTTACTGTGATCATCCGGACAAAACTGAATGATCTTTATTTCTGCTGAATTCGGATGCGGGTTCACCCGAATCCCAATTCACCGCTGCACACAATGGAGCCCCTGAAAAAATGTCATTTGCATTAGAAACTGGAGCTTTTCCATTTCTGTTAATTCATTTCTTAATTGAAAATTACCAAAAATCTGGACTGCAGGCTCTGCGATGTGGGTTATAGATACCTTCAAAGTGTTTTAAACCTTTCATTTTAAAAAATTTGACATGTTAAAGGTTTTGGGTCTGAAAGATTAAACCCTAAAAGGTCCCAACTCACTTTGTACTGATGCTGGCTTTCAGCTGTCAGTATAAAGTGTATGGGGGTCTCTTGAGTCTCCAGTGACAGATAATGTCCACGGAGATAGGGGTCCAGCGTGATGAAACTTCATTGCCCGACCCTTTTGTTCTCTGAGAGATAAGCTGCTGCCAGAGCTGTGCGAGTGCAGCTTAAACTCTCCCCATAGAGACCACAGAAAAGTATAGGGAAGATAGGAGAGTAACGATTGGCTGAACAATCATTCGCTGACAGTTATTAAAGGTGTATATGGCCACCTTTACTGATTGTTAGATACAGCCAGAAGTGCCAAACTAATTAATTCTCTACCTGTCTCACTGTCCATGACAAATTCTATAGGCTATTCTTCTGCTGTGATCCTGATTTATCAGTCACTCTCAGGCAGATAGCAACAAATCACATTCACTCATAATGAGACTCTGTCAGCAGGTTTATGAAGTCCTGTAAGGGTAGCATAAACTAGTGACAAAGAAGCTGAACAGAATGATGTATCACTTACATTGTTCTGTGCAGCTGATTTAGAGATATCCTCCTGAATAACATGGACAAGAAGTAGTCCTCTCCATTATGTGCATGAGCCCAGTAGTCCTGGATATTCATGAGCAGCAGAAAACTCCGTCCACCAGCTGCTGATTGGCAGTTATCTATCCATGCTGTGTATAGGCAGTCAACTGTCAATCAGCAGTTGGAGGGTGGGGGGAGGGGTGCGACAAGAATCCTATTCTCCTGTATATTGGGACAGCTGAACAGAATAATGTAATTGTCCTATTACAAAGAGCCGATCATCGCTCTGTGTAATAGAGACAATGATCAGTCGGTGAAATGATCATCAGCTGATCGTTTCTTTAGGTCCAGACCTAAAATCATCGGCAGCCAACCAAGCATCGCTACATGTACTGGCGATGCATGGCCAATGGCCAAGGACTGCCCTAACAGTAAATACTTTACCTATCCCCCCTCATGGTCTTCTCCTGAACTCTGTATGCATCGCGGCACCATGTGCCATGGTTTTGGAGCAGCCTGTCTGACCTGACAGGACGCTCTGAAGCCACAGCATGTAGTGCCAGGACGCATACAGAGAACAGAAGACAGGGAGCTTGGGACAGGTTAAGTATTTACTGTTTGGGCAGGGGCTGCATGGACATCGCTAACGATGTCCGTGCAGCCCTTACTAAACAATTATCAGGCCATATAATAGGTCCAGTAAACGATCTAGCAGATCGGCGTTTGTTTACAGTATTGATCAGGCCTTCATCAGACCGTCTAATACAACCCTAATACACCGATCTGTTCAACATATCTGTCACTTGCTTATGCTGCCCTCATTTAAGGCGGCATAAACCTAGAGACAGATTCCCTGAAAGCTAAGCTGTGATTTGTTGCTATTTGTCTAAGACTAAAATATCTCCAATTTTTGAGTCAGTGGGAGTAGCGCTGAGCACTCCTCCCCACTTGTTTTAGCAATTTGTGGGGGTCTGAACACACAGATCCCCAATAATCAAAACTGCTTGAAAATTGCATTTTTAAGGGGGTATCCAAACATGTCACACAGGATACGTTGAAAATTTCTGGCAGGTACGCAGTCCTTTTTTTTTTTTTTTTTTTAACGAATACTGCGTGATAGCTAAATGATAGGTACACCTAAGGGCCAGTTCACGCAGAGTAAAAGTGGTGGAATTCCACCTGCCACAGTGTTCAAGTCTGTCTATGGGACAGCTCGCGCACCTCCTCTCTCCGCTCAAAGAATTAACATGTCAAATCTTTGAGTGGAGAGGCCCGCGAGCCGTCCTATAGACAGACTGTATGACAAAGCAGGATTCCGCGGCAGACAGTTCCACCGCTTTTACTCCATATGAACTGGTTTTTAAAGTCTATCTGTCAAGGAAAAGCCTTTTGCCACGTTACAGAGATGTCAAAAGATTTTAGTAGTATGGTTCTGCGTGTTCAGACCACAACGGATCAGGTGATTAAGCCATGAGAGGGGTGCGCAGCTCCATTGAATTACATTCCACAGCCATCTTGGTCACATGACACTGGAAGACAACACGTTAATTGTGAACCTCTCCTGGCCCCTCTCCTGATATAAAATCTGACATATCAAACTTTTTTTTTTTTGTGACATAGCTCATTTAACACTTATTGCTATCCACAGGATGGGGGATAAGTGTCTAATTTTGGGGGCGTCTAAATGTCAGTACCCCTGCTATCTGCAGCAGCACTCAACAGAGAAAAGTGACCCCTGCGACATAACGGGACTGTGATGGGACAGTAGAAAAGTTGTTACAGATCACAAGTCGCCCACAACTTTGCTTCTGTAGACCTCAATGCAAGTGGTATTTACAGGCTAGGCTTATGGAGGATTTCTGGCCGGGATGGTGATGCCGCTTTACCTGCATCGTAGTTAATGAAAGCGAAAGTGCGGTCACACTCCGACTCTATGATACTACAAATTCTGGAAGAGTTCCTGACCACTGTCGGTAAAGCGGAGCTGTCACTGTGAGGGCTTCTAAACCTCCCCTAGCAGACACTGCTGCCCATGGACATTTAGTTGCCATGGAAACGTCCAAAGCATTGGAGTTCAGTGCACAAGCCCTAGTGAGAAGAATAGGGCTCCTGCCTGGACTGACAGGATATGTCCACAGCAACAAGTGCACAGGGAAGCTGAGAGGCCCTCATGGCGACAGCACCACTGCCATTAGGCCACATGGGGACATATAGGGACAGATGTGAGATGCAGGTTTCAGTCACAAGTATCTTCGCCACCATTGAGCTCCAACTTCTCTGCAGTTTGAATCTTTTTTTAGCAACTAAAGCAAAAGTATAATAGATAAATGTTTGTGTAAGCACAGTGTGCGTCATGGCCGCCGTGGTCGTGTAGTAATAGATATATCAGAGCCCCGCCCCCTCCCGCGGACTACATCTCCCAGGACACCCCAGTCCGCGCGCTGCACTCTGGGAGTTGTAGTCCGGGACGTACCTCTCAGGTAGTGGGCTCGGCAGCCGTCTTCCCGCAGCTTGTGGAGCAGGAGGCCGAGCACCGAGCTCTGGTTGTCCGGCCAGTCCAGCGTCGCCTCGTCGTACAGCAGCACGGTGTCGGCTTGTCGGCGGCGGGAGAAGGCCTCGGCGTCGCTGGCGATGACGGAGCGGACGGACATGCTGCCTGTGCGGAGGCGGCGCAGCATCAGGCCGGGGACGGTGACGCTGACGGCCGCCTCGATGTGAGCCGCCTGGTAGCGCTCCTGGGGGCGGCAGTCCAGCAGTAGGAGGCCGCTCCCGCCGCTCTCCAGACACTCCTGCAGCCACCGGACGCTCTTACTGGGGGGCGCCGCCGCCATCGGGGCCAGCGCCGGACGCCGCGCACCGAGACACCCGGGATCCCCTCCTCCGGGAGGAGCCAGCGCCGGGGCCGCGCCTGTCACTGAGCCGGGAGCGCGCACAGCAAACGTCACCGCTAACCGGGAGCGACTGCACTGAGCCCCGACGTGTAATGCTATAACAGCATAGAGCCCCAACGTGTCATACTATAACAGCATAAAGCCCCAACGTGTCATACTATAACAGCATAGAGCCCCAACGTGTAATGCTATAATAACATAGAGCCCCAACGTGTCATACTATAACAGCATAGAGCCCCGACGTGTCATACTATAACAGCATAGAGCCCCGACGTGTCATACTATAACAGCATAGAGCCCCGACGTGTCATACTATAACAGCATAGAGCCCCGACGTGTCATACTATAACAGCATAGAGCCCCGACGTGTCATACTATAACAGCATAGAGCCCCGACGTGTCATACTATAACAGCATAGAGCCCCGACGTGTCATACTATAACAGCATAGAGCCCCGACGTGTCATACTATAACAGCATAGAGCCCCGACGTGTCATACTATAACAGCATAGAGCCCCGACGTGTCATACTATAACAGCATAGAGCCCCGACGTGTAATGCTATAACAGCATAGAGCCCCGACGTGTAATGCTATAACAGCATAGAGCCCCGACGTGTAATGCTATAACAGCATAGAGCCCCGACGTGTAATGCTATAACGGCATAGAGCCCCGACGTGTAATGCTATAACGGCATAGAGCCCCGACGTGTAATGCTATAACGGCATAGAGCCCCGACGTGTAATGCTATAACGGCATAGAGCCCCGACGTGTAATGCTATAACGGCATAGAGCCCCGACGTGTAATGCTATAACGGCATAGAGCCCCGACGTGTAATGCTATAACGGCATAGAGCCCCGACGTGTAATGCTATAACGGCATAGAGCCCCGACGTGTCATGCTATAACGGCATAGAGCCCCGACGTGTCATGCTATAACAGCATAGAGCCCCGACGTGTCATGCTATAACAGCATAGAGCCCCGACGTGTCATGCTATAACAGCATAGAGCCCCGACGTGTCATGCTATAACAGCATAGAGCCCCGACGTGTCATGCTATAACAGCATAGAGCCCCGACGTGTCATGCTATAACAGCATAGAGCCCCGACGTGTCATGCTATAACAGCATAGAGCCCCGACGTGTCATGCTATAACAGCATAGAGCCCCGACGTGTCATGCTATAACAGCATAGAGCCCCGACGTGTCATGCTATAACAGCATAGAGCCCCGACGTGTTAATACTATAACAGCATAGAGCCCCAACGTGTAATACTGTAATATAATAACAGCCCCAACGTGTAATACTATAACAGCATAGAGCCCCAACGTGTAATACTGTAATATAATAACAGCCCCAACGTGTAATACTATAACAGCCTAGAGCCCCGACGTGTCATACTATAACAGCATAGAGCCCCGACGTGTCATACTATAACAGCCTAGAGCCCCGACGTGTCATGCTATAACAGCCTAGAGCCCCGACGTGTCATGCTATAACAGCCTAGAGCCCCGACGTGTCATGCTATAACAGCCTAGAGCCCCGACGTGTCATGCTATAACAGCCTAGAGCCCCGACGTGTCATGCTATAACAGCATAGAGCCCCGACGTGTCATGCTATAACAGCATAGAGCCCCGACGTGTCATGCTATAACAGCATAGAGCCCCGACGTGTCATGCTATAACAGCATAGAGCCCCGACGTGTCATGCTATAACAGCATAGAGCCCCGACGTGTCATGCTATAACAGCATAGAGCCCCGACGTGTCATGCTATAACAGCATAGAGCCCCGACGTGTCATGCTATAACAGCATAGAGCCCCGACGTGTCATGCTATAACAGCATAGAGCCCCGACGTGTCATGCTATAACAGCATAGAGCCCCGACGTGTAATACTATAACAGCATAGAGCCCCAACGTGTAATACTATAACAGCATAGAGCCCCAACGTGTAATACTATAACAGCATAGAGCCCCAATGTGTAATACTGTAATTTAACAGCATAGAGCCCCAACGTGTAATACTATAACAGCATAGAGCCCCAACGTGTCATACTATAACAGCATAGAGCCCCAACGTGTAATACTATAACAGCATAGAGCCCCGACGTGTCATACTATAACAGCACTGAGCCCCAACGTGTAATACTATAACAGCATAGAGCCCCAACGTGTAATACTATAACAGCATACAGCCCCAACGTGTAATACTATAACAGCATAGAGCCCCAACGTGTAATACTATAACAGCATAGAGCCCCAACATGTAATACTATAACAGCATAGAGCCCCAACGTGTAATACTATAACAGCATAGAGCCCCAACGTGTCATACTATAACAGCATAGAGCCCCAACGTGTAATACTATAACAGCATAGAGCCCCGACGTGTCATACTATAACAGCATAGAGCCCCGACGTGTCATACTATAACAGCACTGAGCCCCAACGTGTAATACTATAACAGCATAGAGCCCCAACGTGTAATACTATAACAGCATAGAGCCCCAACGTGTAATACTATAACAGCATAGAGCCCCAACAGCCTAGAGCCCCAAAGTGTAATACTGTAATATAATAACAGAGCCCCAACGTGTAATACTGTTACAGCATAGAGCCCCAACGTGTAATACCAGAATACAGTGACAGCATAGAGCCCCAACCAGAATAGTGAGGGCAGCAGTACAGAAAGGAGTAAGGGCGAACAACAATCACTTATAATAAAAGATATAAGAGTTGAGTTATAAGAAACTAACAGGATCTATCTGGTCAGACCCCCCCCACAGATCAGCAAGTTATTACCTACTCTAGAACTGTGACTTTCCCCTACAGGTTTCTGTGGTTTCATTAACCGACAGCAAGCAGAGGTCTTGAAATGTTTTTAGAACTGTAACAAAGTCTACTAGTCTACTAAAGCTGTAGAGAGTCTTTAGAAGACACTTCTGTGTCTGTGGGTGGTGCACGTAGTACAATCTCGACACTTACCAGAAGTGCTTCATAATTTTATTGAAGAAAATTCATATCCATCAAAATACAACGGGACGTTTCAGCGTTAGCCATTCTGAGCTGAAATTACTTCCGCTGACAGCTGAGAAAGGCTAACGCCGAAACATCCTGTTATATATTTCATGAATAGGAATTTTCTACTAAAATGCTGTAGGCTCATCAAATGGGGACATACATTGTTGAGAACCCCACCGTTCAGGAGACTCACATGGTAGCACATTTTACTCCCTAGCTCGCAGCAATCTCTGTCCAGTGGCTTTGATAAAACTCTGTTGGGCCAAAGGACAGATATCATTGACAGCAGGGAAGTGAAGCACTCTACGGTGCGCTTCTCCTGATTGGTGGGGGTCTAAAGCAGAGACGCCTTTTCAAAAGTTCTTCTAAATAACATATACTCTTTAAATAATTTAACAACATAACCTCTCATTCTCACCCATAAAAAAAGGAAACTGTAAAAAGTGATTGTTAGTTGTTTGTACCCCAAAGTGGTACCAATGAAAACACAACTCTTACAGAGAAAAATAAAAAGTTATTGCTCTCGGTAGAAGGGGATAAAGAGAGTAAAAATCTGTAGTATGCTGAAGGCCACAAGTGTGTCATGAAGGGGTTAATGTGCGTCCAAAGGTGACACTTCTCCTTATCTGGTGGTTGTGTCACTGTGATATGGTAGTTACACAGAAGACATTACAGCAACAAACTTCCTCTTAAAGTTGGGAAACCACAAACCAGAAGTGTGCACATGGATTTGTTGAAAGCTGATGAGGAAATTACAGCAGTAACATGTCCTCGCAATAACGGCGATCGGCATAACCGTATTACTAGGATCTATTCAGCCCCTGTGTCCTGCAGAAGTCCCCCACGTCCTGCATCTACTCCTCCCCTACCGCTTCTGACCTCAGCATCACTATGTATTCTACATACTAGATACATCCACTTCTTGGAGTGCTGGGTGACAACCAATATGGCTGCCATTATGGTTATCATCCAGCCTTTAAAGTCCAATCTGCCTACTGTACACAGACAGCCAGACCCACTGCCAGTGGCAGGTACAGCCGTCTAGGTTGTGTGGGGAACTTTAGGCATTTCATCTAGGTCATAACATGCAGGATGTAAACCATCAAGGGGCAGGGAAAAAGGCAAAACTAAAATCCATCCAAAACATAATATTTTATTGTAAAAGTCATTTATATTTACAGTAAAAAAAAAGATCAGACACACATTGTACACGAGCAGCAGCGGCACCTCTCCTGGCAGTGATCATGTGTTCCTGCCGGGCCGCTTCTCCTGCCTCTCCATACATTCTCTCAGTTTGTCTTCAGTCAGTGAGAGTCTTTGCTCTAAAATGGCTACAGTCTGGGAGAGAGGGAAATATCCGGTTATATGAGGAGAAGGGGTTATTTATAACCTTATAATTCACAATGTATTATAATCGGGGAGAAGCAGTGACCTATTCACCCCCCACCCCAGAATGTAAAAATCTTGGAAATATCGGATAGCGCTGAGCCCGGGCTATTCCTGGGCACTGGCCCGGCTTGAAGCACTGGAGCCCCCGGTGTGACGATCTCCCAGGAACAGACTATAGTCTAATTATATAAAAAAACTTGATGGTACATTTGCTTTAAAGGGGTGTTCTAGGTTGAAAAAAAATGGGTAGTGGTAGATTAGGGCAGGAGAGTATAGTTTGTTTCGTTTTTATAGCTTTGTTTTTTTAACCCTAGCAGGAGAATATAATATTTTATAATTTAAAATGATATTTTGGAATGTAATATTTTATAATTAAAAAAAAAAAAATGTCCCTAGAATACTTTAGAGCCAATAGTCTATTCATAAAGGAAACTCAGGATGAACAGAGGTAGGAGTATCTTCCATATGGGGGGGGGGTGAAGCAGAACATAGAAAACAATGTGGTTATAAATATAGGGAATATGATCTCTTTAGGGGTAGTGGCTTTTAGGCCTATAGGGCTGATAGAGTATCGTACCTGAGTAAGGATATCTAACTGTCCCACGATGTGCTCCAGTGTATTGGCGACATTGCGCATATTGTAGTCTTCAGTCCTTGGTCGGTCAGTGGACTGGGGCCTAGCTGGGACGGGACTCCGTCTGTCCTCCACACTGGCCATGGTGCTGTGAGGCTGGGAACACAACAAACACAATGGGAGGATTAATTAAAAAGCTGTGAAAAGATCAAATTTTTTATTTTCCCTCAGCAACCAATCACAGCTCACCTTTCATTGTACAATACATTGCACAATACTACCTGAGCTGTGATTGGTTGCTATGGGCAAATCCACACGGCTTGCGTTATCAGTTATTATTTAATCCCTCCCCTAATGTCTGTTATAGCACATAGTAATGGACGCCGTCTGGATCGTAACACCTGTGACGACTGAAGGTCAACTCCAGCTAAATATAAATCCTGTTCCACACCCCCAGGTGATAAGAGGGAGCACATTGCTTATGGTGACAATAAAGCCCAGCCTGGCAGCGGCAGAGACATCCTTACTGACATCTAATACACCTTGGAGGAATTATGCAACTTTGTTATTCGGTATGTTCATTAAAGTAAAATAAATTAATCCAACATAAACAAGGCTCTGAATTATCTGACACTCTTAGAAAACATATACACTTTATCAACCATAACATTAAGGGTGCGCTCACATGTAATGGATCCGCAGCGGATTTCTTGCTGAAAATTCGCAGTGAGATCTGCTGCGGATCCCTGTCCTGTACACTCAATAGGTAGACAAACATCCGGATGCACATCCCGCAGTGAGTATGTCAGCAGCCCGCCCAGTTAACCCCCAGGCCGCCAAAGTGTATACTTCACCTTCTCCCCACTCAGGGGTTCCCGGCACTGGAGTGGAGAGAAGGTGATTTATACGCTCCGGCGGCAGGGGGGGGGGCCTGCTGACATAGAGCGGGATAAGCATCCTGCTGCAAGTTTTTCTGCATAGAGTGTAAAAATCCGCTGCAGATCCGTTAGGTGTGAACGTACCCTAAAATTATGAATAACTGGTTATCTTATGACCATGGTGCCTGTCAAGTGGTGGGATATATTTGGCCTAAACAGTCAGTCCTTTAAAACGACTCCATACCCACAATCTGTCCCCCCCAAACCACTTGTACCTTCGGATAGCTGCTTTTAATCCAAGATCTGTCCTGGGCTCTGTTCGGCAGGGGATGCAGTTATTGTCATAAAAACAATTTTTAATCCGGCAGCGCTGTGTCTAACGGCCGGGGCCTACATGTGTATATGCATTAAGCTGGCACCACCTCTCAAGTCCTTCCTCCCCACCCTCTTCTTCATCATTTGAAATGATCCAGGAACATTTACTGCTGTTTGAGCAGGTGTATTACACAGGTGTATTAACGGTCCAGCCCATGTGCCGGGCTGCCACAGGTGGGGAATAGGAAGCAATCTGCCTGGAGTATTCCTAATGATGAGGAGGGCGGGGAGGAAGGACGGAGAGGTTGTGCCAGCCTAATGCATATACAAATGTAAGCCCCGGCCGTTAGACACAGTGCTGCCGGATTAAAAGTTGTTTTTATCACTATAACTGCATCCCCTCCCGAACGGACCCCAGGACAGATCTTGGATTAAAAGCAGCTATCTGAAGGTACAAGTGGTTTGGGGGGGTCAGATTGTGGGTACAGAGTCGCTTTAAGCTGTTACAAGTGGAAAATGGGCAAACATAAGGACCCTAGGAAACCTGACATATCAATGGCTAGATAACTGGGTCACAACATCTCTTAAACAGCGGGCCTTGTGGGGTATTCTTGTGAGGAAGTGGTTAGTAGCTCCAAAAGTGGTCCAAGGAAGACTACCAGTGAACCAGCTGCAGGCTCATAGATGCCCAAGCCTCATTGACACACATGAGAAGAACAGGTTGTTCAGTTTGGTCCCACCCCACAGTAGAGCCAGTGGAGAACAAGTTGCTAAAGAGAGTTGAAGGGGTTGTCTGGAATAAAACAATTGATAGCCTATCCACACAACACTCGGCAACCCTGCAAATCAGTAATTGGAACGCTGGAAGTCATACGACTCCATAGAGAATGCATGGAAGTGCATGAGATCCGGCATATAATCACAGGACAGAGGAGTCACTGCAGAGGTGGATGTGGGCGGGACCAGAATGAAGCTGCACCGCGTGACACCGTGAGTATACGTGCCAGCGCCTACCGGGTGGGGGGGGGGGCAATAATATATTTTTGTGAACTGCTTCTTTAAGTTGTGGTTAAAGGGAATCTGTCAGCACCTTTTCTTGTTCTGACTCTGAGGTGCTGACAGTGTGAGGAAGGTCAGTGTGTTGTAGTGGTGTCTCATACCTTTATTTTTCCAATCGGTCCTGTACTTTCAGTAATTTATCTTCATAACTGTCAAAGAGGGGGAGTGGTGATGGCTTTGTGCCGCACTTTGGCCCGCCTCACCTCAGACGCACTACGGCACATGTGGGAATCGCCGCGGGAGCATGCGCCCACTTCACAAACCAAGGAAGATACTGATGACGCCGCCAGGAGGCCGGGGGACCGGCTCCATGAATATGCAATACAAGCTGGGAGGGGGAGTGGTGATGGCTTTGTGCCGCACTTTGGCCCACCTCACCACTCCCCCTCCCAGCTTGTATTGCATATTCATGGAGCCGGTCCCCCGGCCTCCTGGCAGCGTCATCAGTATCTTCCTTGGTTTGTGAAGTGGGCCCCTCTTTGAAAGTTATGAAGATAAATTACCGAAAGTACAGGACCGATTGGAAGAATAAAGGTATGAGATTCCACTACAACACACTGACCTTCCTCACACTGTCAGCACCTCAGAACAAGAAAAGGTGCTGACAGATTCCCTTTAATATTTCAATTAATGCCTAATAGATGATTTTAAGCACTTATATTAAAAGAGTAGTACTATGAAAAAAATTGGGCAATGGGGTGTGTGAACTTAAAGGGGTACTCCAGCCAAACACTATATTAAACCCAGAACCCAAACCTATACAACACTGCAATAGCATTGAATTACATTCTATGCCTTGTTAGCTCACTTTCTGTTCCGCTTTGACCGCCAGTGTTGTACTTTTTGTAAAATTGCTTGCGTCACGGCCTGGCTGCGTTCCAGCATTGTCATTTTGTCTTGTGACGTTAGCGTGCAGTGGGAGTCTCTTCTTCCTGGATGTGCCGCCTCCTCTTCAGAGACCGTGGTTGTGTGCCGTACTCTCCCAATCAGTGAGTACAGATGACAGAGCAGAGCCATGGAGCTTCATTGATTTACATAAATCTGCAGTGTATACAGTACATGCCATTATATATGGCATATGTAGTAATAATAAGCTCTAAATGTCATATACATGGTTTATCAGCAACATGCTTATAGAGTCAACACTGCTGATATTAGTCTTATCTGTTCTCACAGGTACAGAGCCCTGATACATTTGTCCTTACCCCCTCATGTACTGGCTCTGCTTGGGGTTGGAGGAGGGCACTACTCGCTTTGGTTTCTGTGCCATTCATGAACACGTCTCGTCTGTTTTGCTTCAAAACATCGCTGTATGTAGAGGAATCAAAGTTTGTTTTCCAGACCATAATCTGCAGAAGAATACAATAAGTAAGTGTCTGGGTGCACATACATATTACTATCTAAGGTGAGAGGCACACTAGCATACATTTATGTTCTTATGGAACGGGTATTGGACCGACCTTGTAGTGTGTCTTTGTGTATATTTTTTTTCTAATTAGCACACTTTAGATATCACACCTCTTCATTCTATATACATCTGTTTTATAGATCCTTGCACTATTAGCAACGTCTGGAAGAGACAGAAACATTGGTGAGGGGATGCCGGTAGCACGGTCCTTGTTCTGAATTGTCCTCCGGTTCCTGTGCTCGGCGCTGGTCTTTTCCCAAGCACTGGCCCACCACGGAGCGCTGGAGGCAGACCTGCTGCCCAACCCCAGTGTGACCATATCCCCTTCCCTCTGTGATGAGGCTCCATTGACTCTAATGGAACCGCATCACAGAGGGGAGGGGGTATCGTCACACTGGGTGGCAGCAAGCTTTCTCCTAGTACATCAGGACAGTACCCTGGAAAAAACACCACAGCATGGGAACAGGGCGGCAATTTAAGAAAAAGGACCATTCCATCAACATCCCCAAGCCAACACTGATCAATTAAGGTAAAAAAACAGCAATTTACCTGATGGTACATTCGCTATAATAGTATGAGGTGTGTTCCCTGTGTGCACCTTAGTATACAGTATAGGCACTTATAATCCTACCACAGAGAACCAATTGTAGGTCAGTGTGAAAAACTTGTTCTATGAACACGTAGAAAGACTTCAACACCAGTCCAGTCTGAGTTGGTTAAAAATAGTAACTTTACTGAAAACACAGTACAATGTGCACATGACAAAAGCCTACGCATTTCTCGCCTCTCTGCAGCTCTTACTTACAGCCATGACTATAATGTGGAAGCATTTTTCGTGGTGTGCACATCTAACTGTCTTTATTTTCAATAAAACACATTGTTTTTAATGACAAACTCCACCAAGGACTAAACTGATGCTGGAGTCTCTCTTTATGCTAAATGGATGACTAAAGTCTGGTTGCCAAGCCAGTATCACTGTGCACCTCCACCCAATGGGATATCCTGTCTGAGCTTGAAACACATTATCTGTAACAGTGTATTTAATAAAAGCTAATGTATATATGAACTGATGACCTTTTCCTAATAATGTAAACCCATCCCAGCTGGGAGCCAAACCTACACACACTACAGTAAAGAGAGGCAGAAAGAAACAGTAGTCACGAAGATCAGCGCTGTCCCAGAAATCCAAAATACCATAAATACATGAAAGTAGCAAAGTGTTTCCATCCCATTGGCACAAAGTGTAAGCGTTTCAAGAGTAAAGCCTCCCTTCCTCAAAACAATAGCTAATAGAATAAACCCCTTGCTACTTTTATGTATATGTGGGGGGAGATTTATCAAACATGATGTAAAGTGAAACTGGCTCAGTTGCCCCTAGCAACTAATCAGATTCCACCTTTCATTCCTCATAGACTCTTTGGAAAATGAAAGGTGGAATCTGATTGGTTGCTAGGGGCAATTGAGACAGTTTCACTTAACACAATGTTTGATAAATCTCCCCCATAGTCTTTTGGATTCCTGGGACAGCGCTGATCTTTGTGAGTACCAATTTTTCCTGCCTCTTTTTACTGTAGTATTTATCAATGGGCCCCATTTTGAGAGCATTCCGTTAATGGTACCATCTGGTTTCGCAGTCCCTAAGCCCAGAGCACACTTCACAAGCCAGTGGATGACGATTGCTTTATACCAGTAGCCTACCAGAAAGGGGGTGATATGCACCAAGCCCAATGTGCTTCAAGGTTAGCACATTTTTGATTCTCCTACTCCTGGCCCTCCCACAGTAACCTATGTGCCCTTGTCTCTTCCTTTTGTTGTATTTTTTTTTAGTTTAAAACATACACACAGTCATCCCCAGTATCACCAGTGGTTTGTATACTGCACTCACTTGTTCATCAGAACCTCCAGAGGCAAAGAACCTTCCTTCCTTGGAGAACTTGACACAAGTCACTGCCCCCTGCGAAGCATAAAGAGGACTTTTACAATATAAATAAGAGTTTTCATTGATTAACAGCAAGCAGAGGTGCAGCCAGTGATAAAGAACAAAAGCTAAAATATAACGCCATATACTGCACTCACCTGATGACCATGTAGGGTGTACAGTAACCGGCCCTCCAGTAAATCCAGGATCTTTAGGGTGGAGTCATTGGAAGAGGTGATGAGATAATTACCCGAGGGGTGAAAGGAAAGCGAGTTCACGGCTCCGCTGTGTACTGAAACATACAGACACTGCTTCATCTACATGCTACACACCAGATGAAGGGATAAGGGCTGTCGTTGAACAACACTGTACTGGTGACAGGGAAAGCATATGTCCATTACAACCCACATTCCAGCATAAAAACCTAATGGTTACATCTCTGACAGGTTACACTTTTCTAGAGTGCTGAATGGAAAAACTGCGTGTTTTATACTGGGATTAAAGAACTAGGTACAATCCTGCCATACTGGCAGATTTACACTCAGGGCTCTAAGGATGCCTTTACAGAGATGTATCTGAAAGATTTTTGAAAAGAGGAGAAATCTCAGTCTTAGCTTTATAACCTGTCCTCTGTTATAGTCTGTTCCTGGCTTTTAAAATCTGTCAGATAAATCTCTCTGTGTAAAGGCACCCTAAGTCTGCTGGATGTTAACCCATTCGGGAGCCATAATAGAAGCCATAATGGATGTCTCCCAAAAATGGGGATCTTTCTTCGACTCTAAAATAAAACATTCTCCATCCCCACATCATTGCATATGTGCGCTTATTCTATAGCCAGACTTGTTTAGGATTCTAGGAAAGCTGGAAATAACTTCTGTTCAGGGTATGTCCACACATAACGTTATTCGCATGCTTACCTGTCTGCGATCCCTCCTGCTTGCTTCTCCGGGTTCCCCGCCCAGCCAATCACTGGCTGCAGCAGGACAGAGCAGTGATTGGCTGAGCAATGTGTAACCAGCAAAGCAAGCAGGAGGGTGCTGGGGGAGCGGAGACAGTACAAAAATCACCCCCTTTTCCCATTTCCTAAATAAAAAGGTAAACAAAAATAAAAATAAAACATATTTGGTATTGTCCGATCTATTAAACTATAAACCTTAGACTTTAGTCGACCATATTCACTGCTCATGGTGGGTTCAGCCGTCAACGTAAGATGTATGAGGCTCTCTCTGAACGTCCACCGACAGATGAAGTCGGCAATGATAGGGATCGGGCATGATGGAAGGTTACCATCTGACCGCTTTGTTTCAGGAGAGATAAGCCGCAGCAAGAGCTCTATTGTCACAGCTTACCCCTCCAGATAGAGAACACAGGAACACTCAAACATGCCAAATGTTTCTGTGGAGAGGATGAGCAGCGGGGGGAAGAGACAACTGATGGTGGGACAATCATTTGGCCGTCAGTTAGTGAAGGTGTATGGGGATCTTTATGTTCTTAATCCCGCATGGTAAATTGCATAAATGTAAAAGATAGAATTGCCAAAGTGCTGTTTGGCTTCATCATACATCAGAAAAGTCTAAATCTAAACCAAAATGATACTGGTAAAAACTATTGATCATGGCACAAAGTACTAGAATAAAACAAATGCTATACAAACTGTATCACTGTACCTGCAATGACTCAAAATATAGGAAATCTCTTGTTTACTGTAACGGTGCAGGAACAAAATCCCCCAAAGTTTGCTAACCCTCTCAATTTCACTCCATTAATTTTTTTTTTTTTTTTTTTCAGTTTTGTTGAACATTTGAAATGAAAGGAGTAATGATAAAGTGCAATTATTCATGCAATCACCAAGCCCTCAAATGGCTCTGTATATAGAAATATAAAAAGCGTTATGGGTTTTAGAAGGCAAGGAGGAAGAAATTAAAACTTAAAAATGAAAGTAAACCTGGACACAAAGGGGTTAATAGCAACCCTCATTAAAGCTTCAGAAAATGCTGGGAGTTGTAGTTTCACAAGAGCCTGAAAGGTACAGGTTGCAACCGCACATGTATATGGACTGAGTCATGTGGGAATCAGTCCTGTCAGGCTGACAAGGCATCGGCCACATCACAGTGACTCAGCAAATCCTGCAATGCCGTGATTGTAACACAGAACAGAGAACATGGAACACGCTACTTAAAGAGACGGTAAGGATATGTTTCCTGTGCTCTCAGGTTTCTCAGTAAACAAATTCCAACCAATGGAGGTTTGTTTTAAATTGAGGACTTCCACTGAAATATAACAGGGTTTCACATGTGGTAATTTTACTTATAATGCACTGATTTACAGTATGATGCAATACATGCTGCTTTTTAACCAACACCTTTTAATACGCTGTTAGAGCAGTGTCTGTCACCAAGCTTGCTGACTGTTTCCCATGACAACCATTTTAGGAATATATGTCCTACCTATAATTACATACAATTAATACACCATAATGTACGGCTTGGGGTCAAAACAGCTTTAGGTGCAGATTAACAGGGGCTTCCAATGCAGGACACAATACCTTGGTAATGCTGAATAAGTTTGTTCATTCGGATATCCCAAACTTTCACAGTGTTGTCAGTGGCCGCAGCTGCCACACAGGTGCCGCTGGGGTGAAAGTCCACAAAGTTCACAAACCTGAAGCACAAAGCACCTCACATGTCAATACTGACACTGAAAAAGATTCTTAAACAGAATGATTCATGGCAATATGTCAGGGTGGCCTGTAGGGGGCAGTATTCTATTGATTTATGTGGTAGAATCTTTAATTCTGCATCTATCATATGAAATTTGCACAAAAAGGTATTTATATTATACTTTGTCCAATTCCTTACTAATTCAATATCACTGCTTGCTGTCAGAGAATAGAAACATCTTAGTTTACCCTTGGGCCAAAAACTTCAAAAGCCCTATAGCTGAGTGTTGTTACAATTGGGTCCAGCCTAGACAATCCTCTCTGGGCTAAAAACATCAGTAGCACATAGTAATTCCATGTGCTGATAATTTGTATCAGTGCAGGTAAATGTATCAGTTTGCAGTCCAGGCTGCTTCTCCCACAGTGGATTGTCTAGACTGGTTAAACTGTGAGGGTACAAACACACTGTATACACAGCAGATACGCAGTTAAATACGCAGCAGATCTGCAGCAGATTTGATGCTGTGTTCAGTTATTTAGATCTAATCTGCTGCGTATTTGTTGCGTATTTGCTGCGTATCGCAGCAGTAAATACGCTGCGTATACGGTGTGTGTGTTTATACCCTAAGGGTACAAACACACACAGCAGATACACAGCAGATTTGGTGGTGCAGATTTGATGCTGTGTTCAGTTATTTAGATCTAATCTGCTGCGTATTGCAGCAGTAAATACGCATTGTATATGCCGTTGTATGTTTGTACCCGTTGCGTATTTGCTGCGTATCGCAGCAGTAAATACGCTGCGTATACGGTGTGTGTGTTTATACCCTAAGGGTATAAACCCACACACCGTATACGCAGCAAATGTGATGGTGAAGATTTGATGCTGTGTTCAGTTATTTTAGATCTAATCTGCTACGTATCGCAGTAGTAAATACGCTGCATATACGGTGTGTGGGTTTGTACCCGTACAAATCCACACATCGTATATGCAGCAGATACGCAACAAATACGCAGCAGATTTGATGGTGCAGATTTGATGCTGTGTTCAGTTATTTAGATCTAATCTGCTGCGTATTTACTGTTTACTGTATACTCGTTTACAGTGCCTTTACACTCCAAGAATGATCCTTGTATCATGCAGCCCTGGAAACTGGAAGCACAGTTGTGTATATATCTGTGCTGTAAATTTCGTGATCACAAGTGGTGTATACTGATTGTGATCCGGCATATGGCTGTCCAGTCCTCTGGCCACCAGCTTTATCTTCAGACCCCCCCCCCTCCTCCGGCTGTCAATCATTCTGGAGTAGACGGAGTCTTAAGTTACAGCAGCTGCTGAGGATGGGAGAGCATCCGTATATACATATCTGTGCTGTCAGTTTCCTTCTATCATTTACCGCCACACATCCCCTGTTTAAACAGGAAGGTGATTGGCCGATAACGATAAATTTTAAAGCAGGCTCAAAAGACTCGATCAGTTGAGGATTGGATGTTTGCCCGGTCCTCAGATGATCACTGTCACTTTTACACAGACCAGTTATCAGCCACAGGACTGTTTCTAGCAACTTGGTGTAGAAGGCCCTGGTGTAAAAGGCATGGAAGTATTGTTAGGGGTCCAGCCTCTAGATTTGTATACTCTCACTAACATGTTCTCATGTTGACACTAACGAACAAGCAGAAATTTGGAAAACTTTGAGGTACTCATACACTCATCTATACATACATACACATACTTATAGACTAAAGCCAGAAAATCCCTTTTACCTTTAGTCTTCATCAGGGAAATGTTTATGTATTAGAATGCAAATGCTTTCAAATTGTATGGGAGTTGGGATTATTGACAAGCTTTTTATTGCCTGCTGGGATCCTGGGAAATGTAGTTCAGTAACAGCTTGATAAGATTGTAGTCATGGGTATGTCCTTACCCGCCATGTTCACAGAATGAGTGTGTGCACTCCCGACTGGTCTTGTCCCACAGTTTTATGGTTTTGTCATCACTAGCGGACACAATCAGCCGTCCATCTGGTGAAAATCTGGAGGAGAAAAGGGACTGAGAACAGTGCTGAGAGGATGAGAGATCAGTGCTGATCATGAGTGAAAAGCTCCACATTACCATGACAGTTCATAACTAATGTATAAGAATGACATCAGGTTGGTTTCTAGACTTGTACACCTGAAATGGCTGACAGTGGTCACTAAGAGCCAATACTGATCATCTGACTACTCAGGGATAACAGGATTGGGACTATGACAACTAATACAAAAGAATACACTATAAAAGCAAAGTAATACATGTTCACTAGGTGTCCTATCCTCTGTGTTGCTGTGAAAACATATTAGTTGATACCTACTTGGCACAGCGCACCCAGTTTATGTGCTGATTCAGAGAGAAGAGGAACTTCTGCCTGTGAACCGTCCACACTTTGACCGTCTTGTCGTCAGATGCAGTGACCAGAGACTGCCCATCGCTAGAGAAGCTGACACTCCGCACTGTGCCCGTGTGGGCTTTAAACACAGTCGATTCTCCTTTTCTGGGAAACAAAGTCACATATATAATGTCTGGTGGACAAACACCCTAATACATCTGTAAACAGGGGGGTAATGTATGCCTGTTCTCTATGAAAAGGATAGGAACATGGCCTGTCAGAGCTTATATGGCAGATCAGCCCTGTTAGAAACACACATCTCAGTCATAAAAACCTAGCAGTTTCTTCTTCTTATAACAACCATTTAACCTGTCAATCTGTTCTTCCTCCTGTAGCTGTCTCTGAGAAATAACTAACAGCCAGTCACCCAAGCTTCGGAGACATGGAGAGACCTGTAGATCGGTTGGCGTCTGTTTAGATCTTCCCATGTCATCGCTATGCCTTAGAGCCCAAAACAGATATGAGGAGTATAAAAAAAAAAAAAAAAAAAAAAAAAGTTATATTTAAAGGGATTGCCCAGATACTACTTTTTATATTGAACAGATTATGTGTGTTGCAAAAATGATCTAATCAGTGTCTGTGTGGAGAACTGACAGGTGTGTAAATTAAATGCCCCACTAGGGGGAGTAATAGCTCAGCAATCGTCACCTTGTATAGCTCCAGCCCAGACTTGCTATTTTTATTATATGATTATTTGTAATAAACTTTTTTTCCTCCTAGTGCCAAAGGCTACAAGTGCCATGCACACAATCTCAATCGCGCGGAGACTCAAGAGCCCATTTTTGACATTGTGGGGCATCCCTGCAATCAGACCCTCAGCGATCATACACCCAAAAGAGTCCAGTAAAAACAATTCCCTGCCCAGATTCCTGACCGATACACTGTATCAGCCAGCACAAGAAAGAGAATGCGGCTGCTGCTATGTTTAGCTCACCGAGCATTGTCGGGAATTATAGTGTGTTTACACTATGAGAAATCGCAGTCTTTCCTTTATAACCTGCTCTCTGTTTATAGTCTGTTCCTGGCTTTGGCTTCTAAAATCTGTCAGATAAATCTGCCTGTTTAAACACACCATTAGAGACAACTGTAGCAAACCTCAGCTGTGGGAAATAGTAAGTCAGTATGGGGATTTAGCTACCAAACACCAAATGTTTCCCATCAATACAGTAAGTGCAAGCAGACATATTACAGGAAGAAAATAAAAAATTGCAGTATCATAAAGAACATTTTAAGCCCTTCCTTCAAGTCTAGGACATTGTAACCCAGATACTCACACACTGGGAACCCATAGACGGACTGTCTTGTCCCTGGAGGCTGAAGCAAGGAGATGCCCGGAGGGTGAGAATTCCACAGACATCACTGCATCCTTGTGGCCCACAAAGCGATATGCTCTCATCTGAGGCTTCATGTTCCAGACCATCACACATGAGTCCATAGAGCCGCTGGCTGTAATTATATGACACTATAGCATATATATATGTATAACTTTAATCACCATGCTACAGTTACAGCTAGGATGAATGTACATAAACAGTAGGGTCACTGTGCATATACATTACTTATCCTGTACTGATCCTGAGTAACATCCTGTAAGGTACACCAGAGACGCACTCACCATTCTGCCTGTAGAATCACTGTATACACACACACACACACACACACATTACTAATACTAGAACGTATACTATATTCCAGAGCTGCACTCACTATTCTGCTGGTGGAGTCACTGTACATATTACACATTACTTATGTTCTGATACTGAGTTTTTCTCATGACTCCACCACTAGAATAGAGAGTGCAGCTCTGAAGTGTAAAACACTGTTTCTGTTTCTATATGTCACAGGAACTAAAAGTCAGCATCCAGGACTAAGGGTTCTATTCCACCAGCCTACCAGGGCCCGATAAACAATGTAAACAAGTGCCGATCTGCTAGATCGGCACTCGTTTACTGGGCCTACTTCATGGCCCAATAATTGTTTAGCGAGGGCTGCAGGGACATCGTTACCGATGTCCTTGCAGCCCTTGTTTAAACATCGGGCCAATTCAGCAGTTTACTGCTCCGTGGAATAGGCCTCTAAGACCAGTGTAACAGCAGTGGTGAGGGATGGGGGCTATATATAGCTTTCTTTTTTAATGTCACCCTCAACCAACTGTAACATTTTTGCTAGGACCTGACATCCCTTTAAATGTAGACTAACTGTATCCCTTTAAATGTGTCATGGTGATGAGAGGTGGACACTCTATTGGGTCATTGGACATGTCACTCACCAATCTGCTTCATGTTGGGATTGAAGTCCACACTGGTGACAGTGTCTCTGTGCCCTTTGAAATTCCGCTCCAAGGAAGGATCCTCCTGAGAAAACAAGCAGAGCATAGTAAGTGATTGGTGTACAGCAGACAGTTCTTAGGATCCATCAGTTCTCCACATATACACTCCTCCACATGGACAATGCAACACACCAGCCCTACTTCTGAGAACATTCTGTGGGGTGGTGTAGTGTACAGTAGCCAGACCCCTACAGTCTTCATTCCAGGTACACTAACAAATACAATGATTCAGCAATGGAACCAGTGGTGCGTCTATTTCACTGAAATGTCCAAGGAGCTGCGGCAAGGCGGGGAGGAGGCGTACGCCTCTTAGTAAATCCAGCCGGAAAAAGGGACAGCGCTTTATTTTAGTCTGCGTACTTGTATGGCGGACTTCATAAATGTTCCCCGTTGCTTTGTTCTACCATCCTTGCTGAGATTCCCTATGCTATTACCATATTTCCATTATAACTCTGGTTATAGATTTTAAAAGAGATCTAATAAATTAAATTACATGTTTAATGTGAGAGGGGAGTGCTGGCTTCATATATGGGATTTCTATGCACAATAGGCGGGTGAAGCTGCTTCTTGTTCTTCTTGGTGTTAAAATTGCAGTTATGAGGAATGTAATGTTTATAAGGGCAGCCATGTGTAAAGTCCTGTCTGACAGATCTGTCGTCATGACTGCAATACAAGTCAGGTTTCCCATTCATCACCATTAGCAGTCAGTGCTGGGTAGCATCATGTGTGTTCTGGGCCTGTATGCTGCCTCATAAGAAGCTGAGCACAGATGTCACTGTGAGCTAAACACATCTGCAAGCAAAACTCTATGAGACGCTGGAAAATGTACCGTACGGACGGGGAGGCCATGCATACACGCAGCGGGGATGGAGAGGTCATAAATTCACGCAGTGAAGATGGGGAGGCCAAGCATACATGCACATACATACATGCATGGGACAGGCCATCTGACATTCCCAGCGACTTCTTCCCTTCTCCTTCCACCTTAGCAAAAGGCAGTCATCAGCCAGGAGGAAGACGGGAGTGGCCCACAGGGGACCAAGGTCAAACTGTTCAGAGCTCCAGAGCCATCCTAGGAATCCGGGAAAAAGTCCCATTCAAATGTGCATGCATCTTTAAGACATATACAATTGATAGGGCGCAAGCGAACAGGATTTCCAGCATAGGCAGCGTCTCCGACACATGCTGCCTGTGCCGAAAGAGAAAAGAGTTCACCTGGAGTCCAGCGGCAACATCGTGGGAGTGGGTGACAGGTGTTTCTTCACACACACACACACACACTTTTCATCCAGAGACTACAAGGTGGCAGGGGTTAATTACAATGGGAGGCTGCATGGAGGGGTTTAATACTATGGGGGGGTTATCTGTAATAGGGGACTGCTTGGGGGGCATTATCTTCCATAAAGAACTTCATGGGGGCTTATCTGCTATAGGAGACTGCATAGGGGGGCCCCCTACTATAGGGCACTGCATGATGTGTGTGTGGGGGGGGGGGGGGGCATCAGCTACTATAAGGGATGCACACAGCAAAGGTGAGCCCTCTACTTTAGAAGATGCACAGATGTGGGCCATCTACTATATGGAGGAAACACAAAGGGGGCCATCTACTATAGGGCTTCCAAATAAACAGTGCCAAAAAGGGGGCAAGTCTGGGTGGATTTATATAACACTTGAAGAAATAGGGCCGTAAGCCCAACACACACCCCGACTGGCTCCTCCTAAAAAAAAGTTACTTTTATTGACTTCTGCTTATTAAAAGCATCACATATTAGTAGCTGGATTAAAATGAAACGCCGCCACAGTCAGTACTTAGCAGCATCTAGACTGACCCATGTCACTTGTGACTAGACCATACCTGACATGGGTCGTTCTAGATGCTACGGAGTACTGACTGTGGTGCAGTGGTGTAATTTTAATCCAGCAACTAATATGTGATAAGCATAAGTCAATAAGTCATAAGACAATAAAAATTATTTTCTTATTACTGAGAGCCACTGAAAGTGTGTTTTAGGCTTATGGCCCTATTTCTTCAAGTGTGATCTACTATAGGGGATGCACAGAGGGGGACTATTTACTATTTGGAGACTGCAAAGAGGGGACTGCACAATAGAGGCCAGTACTATATTGGAGTCTGCACAGAGGGTCTATCTACTTGTAGGAGTATGCACAGAGGCACCTATTACTACGGTATATAAGCACTGCACAAAGGGACCAAATACTAACTGAGGGCTAAACAGAGGGGCCTAATACTATATGAGGGTAGACCCAATACAAATACAATAGAGGCCTAATACCATACAGGGGCACAAAGTTGGGCCTATCAACTATTTGAAGGCACAGTAACAGTATGGTGGTAATAGTGGTGGTCATGGTGTAGCAGTAGTATTCACCCATTGTATGCTGATATTATTGATCAGTTTATAGAATTTACCTTCTTGTGTTACCTTCTTGTGTTTTCAGCCAAAATAGACTGATGTGCTATCCACTGGATCGCAAACTGATCACTAATCAGAGAGGTGTAAAGCCCACTGATCAGCTATTCAGTGTCCAGGCTACACAGAGAACGGGGCAAGAAGCAGTCTGTCTCTGTACACTGTGTAGTGGTGATGACCTGTAACTGCAGCTCAGCTACACAGTACAGAGACAGAAGCTTCTGACCCCATTTACTGTGTGTTATCTGTAATTCCACTCATGGCCGTGATGATACAACATGTAGCCGTGCTGCACTCACACAACATCGTCTCATAACTTATCACCGCACGGCGAGTGGGCCTGTGTGCTCTGAAATGCCAGGGCTGATTTTCAGACCCTGTCCGGCCCAGCCGGCATGCACGCCACGGAAACAAGGCCACGCGCGCACTGGGGACGGGGAGGCCATGTATACACCAGGAGGCCATGCATGCACCGCAGACGGCAAGGAGGCCATGCACGCACGCACATCGGCGAGGAGGCTGTGTATACACCCTGGGGATGGGGAAAGGCCGTATATACACCCTAGGCAAAGAAAGGCAAGGGGGGCCACGCAAGCATCAGCCAGGAGGCAGTGTATACACCCTGGGGAAGGCGGGGGGGGGGGGGGGGGGGGTAGGTCGTGTATACACCCTGGGGAAGGCGGGGGGGGGGGGGGGGGGGGTAGGTCGTGTATACACCCTGGGGATGGTGGGGGGGGGGGGGGGGGGGGAGGCCATGTGTACACCCCGGGGATGGGGGGGGGGGAGGCCGTGTGTACACCCCGGGGATGGGGGGGGGAGGCCGTGTGTACACCCCGGGGATGGGGGGGGGCAGTGTGTACACCCCAGGGATGGGGGGGGGGGGGGAGGCCGTGTGTACACCCCAGGGATGGGGGGGATGGGGGGGGGGGGGAGAGGCCGTGTGTACACCCCGGGGATGGGGGGGGAGGCCGTGTGTACACCCCGGGGATGGGGGGGGGGGAGGCCGTGTGTACACCCCGGGGATGGGCAGTGTGTACACCCCAGGGATGGGGGGGGGGGAGGCCGTGTGTACACCCCGGGGATGGGGGGATGGGGGGGGGGGGATAGGCCGTGTGTACACCCCGGGGATGGGGGGGGGAGGCCGTGTGTACACCCCGGGGATGGGGGGGGGGCAGTGTGTACACCCCAGGGATGGGGGGGGGGGGAGGCCGTGTGTACACCCCAGGGATGGGGGGGGGAAGAGGCCGTGTGTACACCCCGGGGATATGGGGGGGGGGGGGGAGGCCGTGTGTACACCCCGGGGATGGGGGGGGGGGAAGGTTGTGCGTACACCCCAGGGATGGGGGGGGGGGGGGAGGCCGTGTGTACACCCCAGGGATGGGGGGAGGAGGCCATGTATACATCCCAGGGATGGGGGGGGGGAGGCCGCGTATACACCCCAGGGATGGGGAGGGAGGCCGCGTATACACCCCAGGGATGGGGATGGGGAGGGAGGCCGCGTATACACCCCGGGGATGGGGGGGGGGGGGGGAGGCCGCATATACACCCTGGGGATGGGGAGGAGGCCGCGTATACACCCCGGGGATGGGGGGGGGGGGGGGGGCCATGTGTACACCCCGGGGATGGGGGGGGGGGAGGTTGTGCGTACACCCCAGGGATGGGGGGGGGGGGGAGGCTGTGCGTACACCCCAGGGATGGGGGGGGGGGGGGGAGGCCGTGTGTACACCCCAGGGATGGGGGGAGGAGGCCATGTATACATCCCAGGGATGGGGGGGGGGAGGCCGCGTATACACCCCAGGGATGGGGAGGGAGGAGGCCGCGTATACACCCTGGGGATGGGAGGCCGCGTATACACCCTGGGGATGGGGAGGAGGCCGTGTATACACTCTGGGGATGGGGAGGAGGCCGTGTATACACTCTGGGGATGGGGAGGAGGCCGTGTGTACACCCCGGGGATGGGGGGGGGGGGGGAGGCCGTGTATACACCCCAGGGATGGGGAGGAGGCCATGTATATACCCCGGGGATGGGGAGGAGGCCGCGCATACACCCTGGGGATGGGGGGGGGGGGGGGGGAGGCCGCGTATACACCCTGGGGATGGGAGGAGGCCATGTATACACTGGGGGTGACATAGCACCTGAGATACATAATATACACTGATGACTCTGACAGGATAGAGACACTACAGCAGCTGAGGAGCTATACTCTCTATGACTCTCAACAGAGTATCTACCAGCAGCAATTACAGCTGTGCCCCATAACCTCCTCCTGGTGCTTGTAGTCCTTGTACGGCCAGCACTTACCGGCTGCTCCATGGTGCTGTCTCTCCGTGTAGTCTGCAGGAAGCTCCTACACTCCTGTCCGCAGCTCAGGGCCTCAGCTGTGACTACGAATCTGCCGCCCAGTCACAGTTAACTCTTCCTGCACCAGCGCGGCCGATCTTCTCACTGATCAGCAAGCAAAGCGGCTGCTGTCCGAGTACTAAAGCGTTAACAGTGAAAAGCGCCTCTCTAGCCGCCTCCAACTGATAGGCTTAAAGAACTGAAGGCGTGGCTAACGGAAAACGCGTTGCTAGGTTACCGGAGATCCCAGCATGCAGTGCATGAGGGCGGCTGGAGCTCTGCTTATGAAGTGGGAATCCCAGTGTGTCGTGTTACTGGGCTGTCTGAGTACGGGCAGCAGATTGTGTCATTTTCGGCATGCTGGTAGTTTGCCCTTACATTATTTATTTTCTTATTATCTTAGGATATATATATTTATATATGTACCAGGCAGGTTTACATTCAGTTACTGTAGATTTACCAACCACATCTGCTGGAAATTTGTTCCCAGCATCTACAACTCTTTACAATTTTCTGATGTTTCTGATCTTTCCCCTAAGGGCCCTATTACACAGGACGATTATCGTTCAGATTATCCTTAAATCTTTCAAATCTAAACGATAATTGTTCAGTTGAATAGCAGTTAACGATTAACGACTGAACGAGAAATTGTTGATCGCTTAATAAGACCTGGACCTATTTTTGTTGTTGCTCGTTCGCAAATCGTTCACATTTAATAAGATGTTGTGCGTAGTAGTGACGAACGTTATAGCGACGACAAAAAGACACCAAGAACGATCATAAGTAACGATTATCGCTCCATGTAAATGGGTGAATGATTTCAGGTCTTTCGCAATAGCGGTCGTTTGGATCGTTTATCGTTAACGATTATGCGAACGATAATTGTCCCGTGGAATGGGGCCCTAAGTAACCTCTTGTTTTTTGTGCTCAGTTTCTTGTTAAAAACACTTCCTTCCTGAACCTTATTTAGGCTGCCTTCACACACACCGGATCCACTGCAGATTTCACACTGCGGCCGTTAGTGTGAGTTAACCCCCCGGCGGCCGGAGCATACATCACCTCCTCT